>NC_089587.1:187065201-187365201 GCF_019320115.1 Miscanthus floridulus | reverse complement strand
GGCCTGGGCGATAGAATCGATTTTCGCCGAAATTCGGCGAATTTCGGCCGAAATTCTAAACTATGTTCAGACGGCGCCCCGGGCGTCCCCATCCCCGGCCTCCCCACATTGAGCAGTGACGCCTCTCCTCGCGTCGACGGGGAGCTCTGGTGGCGGTGATCAGGTGAAGTGGGCACGGTCCTTGCTAGCTTCTTGATTCTTTTGGTCATGGATGTGCATGTGCTCCTCCGTGTGTTCCTATGTGTTTATTATTTGAATGGTGCATTTGGATTCCTACAGCTAAACGCACTTTGCCTTGTATGCTTAATTATTTTGTCTGATCCGAAGCACAGACTAGCACTTCCATGCACTCCGGGGATCCAGGTGGGATGCCGAACATCCGTGTCCGTGCGGGGAGATGGCGGCGGGGTCGGCTCCCTGTCTGTGGCTGCGGCCACATCGTTGGCTGCCGGTGGTAGCAGCAGCAGCTTCGGCGAGCTCGCGGAGGCAACAGGAGCAGCGCCGGCGACAGGACCACAGCTGAAGTTACCACAATGGCGTCACCAGTCTGTAGCCGAACCCATACTAGTTGATCCATCAGTTGTTTGCAAAAAAAATCTAGATGCTTATTTGACTATTTGAATATTGTAACTGTATATCATGGTAAATTGGCCATGTCCTTATAGTGATTGATTGACGCCACATTATGGTAATTCCCATTCTGACTTACCGTGTTCATGGCCAGCTTAATTTATCCATGAGTATTAAACTATATTTTTCATCGGCAATTCCCATTCTGACTTATAAGCATCATATTATTTAAGATCATTCTGACTTATCAGCCTGTTCGCTTGCTCGTAAACGATCGTAAATTTTTAGTCGGGAACAGTGTTTTTCTCTCACACCAAACCAGCCAGCAGTAAATAATCCACGATACGATACGGCCTCCCGAACAGGCTGTAGGCTTCCCGGCAGCAGCTGCTTACTTTACTGAGCATCAAACAGGCATGACCGATTGATCTCAGTTTGATCACTAGTCAGTGCACCAGGTTGCATGTGTTGGAGTAGTGCCAGATAGAATATGCAAGCAAAGCTTCTGAGACGGCTTGGGCTGGCTGGTACTGGTTTATTGTGAGAGAAAAACACTGTTGGCTGACTGGTTTGAACTGACTGAAACCAACAAGCGAACAGGGTGAATGTGTGGGGATGGCATGTTATATTTTGCTAGATTCTCTAGTAAATAATTTTCATTGCGAATTTAAAGTAACTTGATCATCATTGTATATTATCATAACCAATTCTTGGAAAATGGCTTTGCAGCCTAATTGTGCTAACTCCAGGCCCCATCTTCATTCTCAAGTTTGATTTTCTCGTAACTATTTGATGATAATTCTTCTACTCATTATAGTAAATAGTTTCTCGGAACAACGTGATGCTAAATTATAGTAAAGTCTATCCTAGTTACCATCTCAAGCCACTGACATCCTGTACTATTTTAGTAAATTCGTCTTATTATTATAGTAACTACAATCTAAGCGTACACGGTCTGTTAAATTCTATTCTCGTAACTTCCTTTTATTATTCTCGTAACACCATGCAAGTTTACACTAGTAAACCTGCTTCATGTATATTCTCGTAAACCATCTATACACGCTTGCATGCATTGCACCGTGAAGACATGCACATAATTTCTCGTAAGCACCGGCGTGATTATATTTACTGCAATTACCTGTGCGTTGATGCCGGGTCATGACGTCACTAATTAACGCCATTGCCGCATGTGCGGCTCACATCCTCGCATGCATCAGCTGGCTTGTTTGCCGTAATTAGCTCCGGCCGGCTTGTTAGCCAAATCAGTAAACGGCTCACATCCCTGCATGCATCAGCTGGCTTGGTAGCCCGAACAGGAAAGCAGTAAACGCCTACAGGCTGGCCCGGTTGGATCGGATCGGCAGCGGGATGCGGTCGGTTTGCCTGGCTACAGAATAAACTATTCTGATATATATATATATATATATATATATATATATATATATATATATATATATATATATATATATATATATATATATATATATATATATATATATATATATATATATATATATATATATATATATATATATATATTAATTATAACATGGAATCAAACTGCATATAATAACCATGAATCATGGCCTAAAGTAATAACTTGCCTAGTTCAACACTAATATCTCGCGGCCCAAACATCCATCCTCATCAACACTCAATTACCACATAGTTCAACATTAAATAAAATTCCAACCAACTACTTCTATTAGGTTCTCTGTCATATTCTTCTATGATCTCTCTTCCTTTCTCCTGTTTTGTGGACCATCTAGACCAACACAAAACAACAACAATAAACATGGTCTGGAGCACATGAGGTGATGGTAGCTTCAGCCAAAGGGAAGGAGAAGTAGCTCATAACCAAGTAATGAATGACTCGTGAAGTAAGACGTGAGACATAGTATTGTATTTTGGAGGAGTGAGAGTCCGATGATACTGTTTGCAAATCTCATCTAAATACAGCGATATGGAGCCAATTTTCATAAATTTTATTAGGTTTAGTGTTTGAATACTCATTGTGTAAACCCTGGGTCCCCCATTTACGCGTAGGAGTTAAGCAATGTTTATTTGTTAGCAGTACATAGTATATAGGAAGTGTTTGGTGACGCTTACAAGCGTACGAGAAAGAGTTCCAGCTCCTATTGTATGTTTGCTTTATCATTCAACTAGATGGGTGCCTATGTGCTGCTATGGGAAAAAATATTAGCAATAAAACAAAAATATTATCCATAAAATAGAAATCTATTAGCAACCGCAAACAACAATGATCCACCGTGACTCTCGTCCGGATGCGGCTCCCTAGGAGCAGGCCCCAAACAAAAAAAAAAATCTCCCACTCCCTCATGCTTATCTGCCCGCTCCACACCCCACTCCTTCGTGTTTATTCACCGGGCCCCGAAGCAGTGTGGTCGCTTGTTGTCCGCGCCCCTTCCCTCACCGCGCGCTCGTCGGCTGCCACGCCGTGCCCCACCGCCGCGCACCCCAATGCCGGCCGCGTCGCGCGCCTGTCCTAGACACTTGTGCCACTCGCTCCCTCGCAATCTGTCCGTCCATCTCCCATTGCCATCGCGCACTCCACTAACCCTACCATGGCCGATGGGGCGCATGTGTCGTGGTGCCTCAGGTCTTCCTTGGTCGTCGACCAAGGGCACCCACGAGCACAAGGGGTGCTGAAAGCTCTTATTTGGTTTTGGTGAATTGATGAAACCCTAAGTGCTAACCTAGTTTATCAAGTGATTATGAGATAGGTAGCACACTTCAAGTGGAGAAGCTAATGAAGATCATAAGCATGACAATGGTGATGGCATGGTGATGATCAAAGGCTTAAACTTGAAGAGAAGAGAGAGAAAAACAAAAAGCTTAAGGCAAAGGTATAAATCATAGAAGCTATTTTGTTTTGGTGATCAAGACACTTAGAGAGTGTGATCACATTTAGGTTTGATAGCTGTACTATTAAGAGGGGTGAAACTCGTATCGGAATGCGGTTATCAAAGTGCCACTAGATGCTCTAATTCATTGCATATGCATTTAGAATCTAGTGGAATGCTAATACCCTTGAAAATGTTTGTGAAAATATGCTAACACATGTGCACAAGGTGATACACTTGGTGGTTGGCACATTTGAGCAAGGGTGAAGAAGTTAGAAGTGAAAACGAGTAAGTGTCGCTGGTTATACAGTGATCGAACGATGGATCTCGGAGGAACCGGCGCGTCCGGTCATGTACAACAATGAGATGCTGGCGTCGGTCAAGTGACCGGACGCTGGGTCGCTCAGCGACCAGACGCTGAAGGGCTGCGTCCGGGAGTATTGTCGGTTGACATAGTGTGTAGGGTTTAGCACTGGACGCTGGTCTATGTCCGGTCAGGCATGACCAGACGTGTTCGGTCGGCAAAGATACGTTTTGGACCCTTACTGTAAACGACCGGACGCTGAGGGTTCAGCGTCCAGTCGGTTCTACCGGAGCGTCCGGTCGGCTTGTCGACCGTTGAGATCAAATGTTCACTGTTGAACGCAGAAGACACGTGGCCGCCATTGGGCTATCGGACGCTGAGGAGCAGCATCCGGTCAGTTGGACCGGAGCGTCCGGTCACCCCGATCAGTGCCCAGTGAAGGGGTACAACGGCTCTATTTCGTGGGGGCTTCTATTTAAGCCCCATGGCCAGCTGTGGCTCACATGTTTTGGCCATTTTCATTGACACAGCAACCTTGTGAGCTTAGCCAAAGCCCTCCCACTCATCTACATCATTGATTCATTATTATAGTGAGATTGGGAGTGATCCAAGTGCATTGCTTGAGTGATTGTATCTAGAGGCACTTGGTGTTCGTGTTTTGCTGTCGATTTCGCTTGTTACTCTTGGTGGTTGCCGCCACCTAGACGGCTTGGAGCAGCGAGGATCGTTGAGCGGAGGTGGTGATTGTCTCTGGCTCCGATCGTGGTGATTGTGAGGGGTTCTTGACCTTTCCCTGGCGGAGCGCCAAAAGGTACTCTAGTAAATTGCTCGTGGCTTATGTGATCCTCATCTTGTGTTGGTTGTGCGGCACCCTATTGAGGGTTTGGCGTGCGAAGCCAATTAGCGCGTGAACCTCCAAGTGAGTGAATCACCACAACGAGGAGTAGCTTGCCAGCAAGCAAGTGAACCTCGGTAAAAATCATTGTCTTCATCATTGATTCCGAGTTGATTGGTCTTCATTGTTGTTCATCTTTGTGATTGATTGGTTCCTTTCTCTACAAGGCGGTATAAACTTCTTGATCACTCTCTTTACTTTACCGCAAACTAGTTGTCAAGCTCTTTAGTGTAACTAGTTGTGAGAGCTTGCTTGGTTGGTTGGTGTGGCTCTTTAGTTAGTCTTTAAGAGCACACTAACATTGTGTAGTATCATAGCTTTTGTGTGAGTAGATACTATCTAAACTAGAATTGTGGTAGGTGGCTTGCATTTTGAGTAGGCTAGCGCAACACTTGCTTTGCCTCATAATTATCTAACTATTTTGTTAAGTGTTGTTGTAGAAATTTTATTAGGCTATTCACCCCCTCTAGACATTAGGACCTTTCAAGTGGTATCAGAGCTGAGGTCACCGTAATTTGAGGCTTAACATCCTTTAGTGTAAAAATGGCTCAAATCAACAACACCAAGAGGCCACCCTAATTTGATGGCTCAAATTATCCTTATTGGAAGTCAAAGATGGTCACACACATCAAGTCAATCAATAGAAAGGTGTGAAAGGTGGTGGAAACCAAAATTGAGATTGGTGATCCAGAGAATCCCACCGCCGCCGAAGAAGTGCTCCTTCAAAATAATGATATTGCTCTAAGTGTCATTCATGATGCAATTGATGAGAGAACATTTGAGCAAATCAAGAACATTGAGATGGCTCATGAGGCATGGAAGAAGTTAGAAGAATTATTTGAGGGCACTCAAGCCGTGAAGGGTGCAAAGGCATACATCCTCAAGGAGAAGTTTGCAAGCTTCAAGATGAAGGAAGATGAGAGTGTGCCGGATATGTTTCATCGGATGGAAGTGATTGTCAATGATCTCAAGGCATTTGGTGAGAAGATAGAAGACAATGACTTCTCTAATAAGTTCTTGAGATGTTTGCCCGCAAGATTTGGCATGTTGATCACCTTGCTAGTGAGGACCGAGTTGAACACAATGACACCAACCAAATCTTGGGAGATATCATGACCGATGATGCCTATAGAGATGATGATGAGAAGGAAGAAAAGAAGGAGAAGAAAGATGAGAAGAAGAAGAGCTTGGCATTCAAGGCCACATCATCCAAGGGCAAAGCTAAGCAAGAAACATCAAGTGAAGAAGATAAATCATGGGATGATGATGATGATGAGAAGATGGCTCTCTTTGTCAAGGGATTTGGCAAGTTCATGGTGAAGAAGGGCTACCGCGCTAGAAGGAAGAAGTCTTCATCCAAGAGCAAAGAAGAGTCAAGAAGGTGCTTCAAATGTGGAAGCAAAGATCATCTTGTTGCTCAATGCCCATACAATAGCGACAATGATGATGACATGAAGAAAAACAAGAAGAAGGACAAGAAGGAAAAGAAAGAGAAGGACAAGATGATCTTCAAGAAGAAGAAGGGTGGTTCATATGTAGTCACTTGGGATAGTGATGCTTCCTCAAGTGATGATAATGATAGTGATAATGACAAGGCCACCAAGAAGAAGGTTCTTGTAAGCATTGCTATCAATGAGAAGCCTTCTCTCTTCGAATCTTTATCATGCTTCATGGCTAAGGCCACTAAGGTACAATCTTGTGATGATGAAAGTGATGAAGAACATGATGATGATAATGAACATGAAAGTGATAGTGATAGTGATGATGATGAACCTACTAAGGATGAATTATTTGATATACTAGAAGATGCTAAGGAATACTTTGACATTAAAAGAAGGGAATGAAAGAGCTTGAATAAGAAGGTAAAAGCCCTTAACCAAGCCCTTGATGAGCTCAAGGCATCTCATGAGAGGCTAGAGAATGCCCATGAGAAGCTTGGCAAGGCTCACAAGAAGCTTGAAAAAGCTCATTCCTCTTTGCTTAATGAGCAAACTAAAAAGAAGCATGTTGAAACTTGCAATGTAGGTTTAACTTGTGATATAATTGATGAATCACTATCTATGCCTATCATTGTTGCTTCTACTAACCCTTCTTGTAGCACTACCACTTCCACCTCATCTAGTAGTGATGGTCTTACTTGTAATGCCTCACTAGTGGTTGAGAATGAGAACCTCAAGAAGGAGGTCACTAAGCTCACTCACACCTTAGCTAAGGTTTATGGTGGTGAGGACCGCTTGCTTATGTGCTTGGGTAGCCAAAGAGCTTCTCTCTACAAATTGGGATTGGGCTATACCTCCAAGAAAGGTAAGGCGGCCTTTGCTCCTCACAAGACAAGTTTTGTGAAGAACAATGGTTGGTTTTGCACTAGTTGCAAGCAAGTTGATCATAAAGAGCAAGAATACACCAACAAGAGCAAAAATGCAAATGTATCCTCTATTAAGCTTAATTCTTCCTATATGCTTGTTAATGGTACAAATGGTGTAAAGGATAAGTTCATTGGCAAACCATGGATGGGCTCAAAGAAGAAAGCCATTTGGGTGCCGAAGAGCTTGGTTACTAACCTTCATGGACCCAAGCAAGTTTGGGTACCTAAAAAGAATTGATCTTCCTTTGTAGGTCAATTACAAAGCCAGAGGAAGGCATTAGGTTCTTGATAGCGGGTGCACTCAACACATGACCGGTGATGCAAGGATGTTCAACTCAATCAACACCAGTGGCAATGATGGTCATGATAGTATCACATTTGGTGATAATGGCAAAGGTAAGGTCAAAGGACTTGGTAAGATTGCAATATTCAATGACATGAGCATATCCAATGTGTTGCTAGTAGAGAGCTTGAACTTCAATTTGCTATCCATGGCTCAATTGTGTGATCTTGGATTCAAATGCATATTTGGGGTAGATGATGTAGAAATCATAAGTGTAGATGGCTCTAATTTGATCTTCAAAGGCTTTAGATATGAGAATCTATACTTGGTTGATTTCAATACTAGTGAAGCTAGATTATCTACATGCTTGTTCACTAAGTCTAGCATGGGTTGGTTATGGCATAGAAGGCTTAGTCATGTTGGAATAAAACAATTGAATAGATTGGTTAAGCATGATTTAGTTAAAGGCTTGAAAGATGTTATGTTTGAAAAGGATAAGCTTTGTAGCTCTTGTCAAGCCGGCAAACAAGTTGGAAACACCCATCCTAAGAAAAGCATGATGAGCACTAGTAAAGCATTTGAGTTATTGCACATGGACTTATTTGGGCCAACACAATATACTAGTATTGGTGGTAACAAATATGGCTTTGTGATAGTGGATGACTACACTAGATACACATGGGTATTCTTTCTAGTGGACAAAAGTGATGTATTTGCAATATTCAAATCATTTGTCAAAGGCATTCACAATGAGTTTGAAATAACCATCAAGAGAGTTAGAAGTGACAATGGTAGTGAGTTCAAGAATATTAGAATTGGTGAGTTATGTGATGAATTTAGAATTAGACATCAATTCTCGACCAAGTACATACCACAATCAAATGGTCTTGTTGAAAGGAAGAATAGAACACTCATTGATATGGCAAGGTCTATGCTTAGGGAGTACAATGTGAGTCAATCTTTTTAGGCCGAAGCTATCAACACGGCTTGCTATTATAGCAACCGCCTCTATTGTCGCAAATTGAAAGAGAAGACACCATATGAGCTCTTGAATGGTAGAAAGCCTAACATTGCATATTTTCGAGTTTTTGGGTGCAAATGCTATATCTTGAAGAAAGGCACTAGATTAGGCAAGTTTGACAAAAAAATGTGATAAAGGATTCCTACTTGGTTATTCCACTATAAGCAAAGCATATAGAGTTTGGAATTTGGATAGTGCTACTCTTGAGAAAGTTCATGATGTTGAATTTGATGAAACCAAGGGTTCACAAGTAGAGAATAAAAACTTAAAAGATGTTAGAGGCATTCAACTTTCAAATACCATGAAGAACATGGATATCGGTGAATTAAGGCCTAGGCAAGTGAATGATGATGAAGATGATCAAGTGCAAGTGATCTCAAACTCAAATGAGCAAGATGATACAAATCAAGCTAGTGCAAGTGTCTCTCATGATATTGATCAAGATCAAGTGGCTAGTATATCATCTCAACTCAATGATCAAGCAAGTGCAAG
The DNA here is from genome assembly GCF_019320115.1 of Miscanthus floridulus. Taxonomy (NCBI): domain Eukaryota; kingdom Viridiplantae; phylum Streptophyta; class Magnoliopsida; order Poales; family Poaceae; genus Miscanthus; species Miscanthus floridulus. Next base: position 187,356,407 of record NC_089587.1, on the reverse strand, counting down.
CAATCAAGTTCCAATCCTCCAACCAACCAATATTGTAAGAGATCATCCATTGGACACTATCATTGGTGATATTACAAGAGGTGTTCAAACAAGATCAAAATTGGCATCATTTTGTGAGCACTTCTCATTTGTGTCGTCCATTGAACCAAAGAAGATAGATAAAGCTTTGAAGGATGTTAATTGGGTGAATGCTATGCATGAAGAGTTGAATAACTTCACAAGAAATCAAGTATGGGAATTGGTAGAAAGACTAAACGGACACAATATGATTGGAACCAAATGGGTCTTTAGGAACAAGCAAGATCAAGATGGGATAGTTGTAAGGAACAAAGCAAGATTGGTAGTATAAGGCTATACACAAGTTGAAGGTCTTGACTTTAGAGAAACATATGCCCCGGTTGCTAGATTAGAAGCAATTAGGATCTTGCTAGCCTATGCTTGTGCCCACGACATCAAGCTCTATTAAATGGATGTTAAGAGTGCATTTCTCAATGGTTACATCAATGAAGAAGTATATGTTGAGCAACCTCCCGGTTTTGAAGATGATAAGAAGCCCAACCATGTGTACAAGTTGAAGAAAGCTTTGTATGGCTTGAAGCAAGCACCTAGAGCATGGTATGAGAGATTGAGAGACTTCCTACTCTCTAAATGGTTCACAATGGGCAAGGTTGACACCACTCTTTTCATCAAGAAGATTGGAAAAGACTTGTTTATATTGCAAATCTATGTTGATGATATCATATTTGGGTCAACCAATCAAGACTTTTGTGATGAATTTAGAAAGATGATGGCTAATAAGTTTGAGATGTCCATAATTGGAGAGTTGAGTTACTTCCTTGGTCTTCAAATCAAGCAATTGAAACATGGTACATTTGTAAGTCAAGGCAAGTACATCAAGGGCATGATCAAGAAGTTTGGCATGAATGATAGTAAAGCCATTAGCACATCAATGGGAATCAATGGCAACTTGGATAGTGATGCAAGTGAAAACATGGTGGATCAAAAGTTGTATCGGTCTATGATTGGAAGCCTACTCTATGTGACCGCATCAAGGCCGGATGTCATGTTTAGTGTATGCATGTGTGCAAGATTTCAAGCCTCTCCAAGAGAAAGTCATTTGAAGGCTACAAAAAGGATATTGAGGTACTTGAAGCATACGCAAAATGTTGGTTTGTGGTATCCCAAAGGAGCAAAGTTTGAGCTAGTTGGTTACTCTGACTCAGACTATGTGGGATGCAAGGTTGAAAGAAAGAGCACCTCGGGCACATGTCAATTGTTGAGAAGATCACTTGTCTTATGGTCATCAAAGAAGCAAAATAGTGTTGCATTATCAACCGCCGAAGCCGAATACATATCCGCCGATAGTTGTTGTGCACAAATACTTTGGATGAAGGCCACCTTGAATGACTTTGGAATCAAGTTCAAGAAAGTGCCATTGCTATGTGACAATGAGAGTGCAATCAAGCTAACCAACAATCCGGTGCAACATGCAAGAACAAAGCACATTGATGTCCGCCATCATTTCATAAGAGATCACCAACAAAAAGGGGACATTTGCATTGAGAGTGTGGGCACCGAAGATCAACTTGCCGATATATTCACCAAGCCATTGGATGAGAAGAGGTTTTGCAAGCTAAGGAATGAGTTGAACATATTGGATTTCTCAAATATGTGTTGATGCACCCCCCACTTATATATGAGATGCCTCTCCTTCGAGCTATTCAAGGTAAAAATTGTTTGGCATGACATACATTCTTGCTAAGGACATGTTTAGTGCATCTAGTCATATTTTCCATCTAATTAGGACCTTCAAATGGTTCAATTTTATTAGGCTCATTCATGAAAATCAAATGAATTTGATGTTTATATGGTATCACTATTGCTTCTATGCTTGACTTGATCTAGTGATAGCATATAACATGTTTGTGGACTTATAAACCTAGTGTTTAATCTAGAAAATGAACTATAAGTGTTTAACTCAACATGGTACAAGATAACCCTTATTTGGAGGTGTGAAGAAGCTTGTCCTTGGATCAAACCGAGTTAAATATCTTTGGCAAATATTCTAGTTTGAACCAAATTTGGGAAAATACTCCTCACCCCATTGATTGACATTGATAATCTCTACCTATCTATAGTTTAACCTTTGTGGTCATTGATGACAAAGGGGGAGAAGATAGTATACAAAGATAGAAAAGGTGGAGAGAAATGAAGATATAAATGATAAGGAAAGAAATGACAAAGGAAATGGATCAATTAAAACTTTGAGCACACAAGTAGGGGGAGCAAGCTCATAAACTTGTATGATGCATTTGAATGTGCATCCTCATATATTTGCTTGCATGGCATAAGTTTTAAATTTCAATATCCATGCTTGTGTGGTGTATGCTAGGTTTGAATGATAAAATGAAAAACTAGCATGCATAGGATATCTATTGATTTCATTGTTAAGTATTTCCAAGTGGTATCTAGCTATCATGTATTCAAGTGTTATCTAGCTAACCATGGTGCTAAGGATGCTAAAATGGTGCACTCCGATTGGTATCACGCTTCAAAGGTCCATCTTTTATACCTTAGCATCATTTGGTAGAAATTGACTCCTATATTTCCTATCTAATCATATGTGCAAGCTTCAATCCAAACTCTTAGCACATATGTTGGGGGAGCAATTGCTACCATATAGGATTCATGAAACTTGTCCATATTCTTTTACAACATGGTAAATATGCTTGGACAAACAACATGGATTCAATTGAATTTTAATTCATATCTTTGTATAAGGGTTGTCATCAATTACCAAAAAAGGGGAGATTGAAAGCTCTTATTTGGTTTTGGTGAATTGATGAAACCCTAAGTGCTAACTTAGTTTATCAAGTGATCATGAGATAGGTAGCACACTTCAAGTGGAGAAGCTAATGAAGATCATAAGCATGATAATGGTGATGGCATGGTGATGATCAAAGGCTTAAACTTGAAGAGAAAAGAGAGAAAAACAAAAAGCTCAAGGCAAAGGTATAAACCATAGGAGCTATTTTGTTTTGGTGATCAAGACACTTAGAGAGTGTGATCACATTTAGGTTTGATAGCTGTACTATTAAGAGGGATGAAACTCGTATCGGAATGCGGTTATCAAAGTGCCACTAGATGCTCTAATTCATTGCATATGCATTTAGGATCTAGTGGAATGCTAACACCCTTGAAAATGTTTGTGAAAATATGCTAACACATGTGCACAAGGTGATACACTTGGTGGTTGGCATATTTGAGCAAGGGTGAAGAAGTTAGAAGTGAAAACAAGTAAGTGTCACTAGTTATACAGTGACCGGACGCTGGACCTCGGAGGGACCGGCGCATCCGGTCATGTACAACAGTGAGATGTTGGCGTCGGTCAAGTGACCGGACGCTAAAGGGCTGCGTCCAGTCGTATTGTCGGTTGACACAGTGTGTAGGGTTTAGCACCGGACGCTGGTCTGTGTCTGGTCAGGCATGACCGGACGCGTCCGGTCGGCAAAGATACGTTTTGGACCCTTACTGTAAACGACCGGACGCTGAGGGTTCAGCGTTCGGTCGGTTCTGCCAGAGCGTCCGGTCGGCTTGTCGACCGTTGAGATCAAACGTTCACTGTTGAACACAGAAGACACGTGGCCGCCATCGGGCGACCGGACGCTGAGGAGCAGCGTCCGGTTAGTTGGACCGGAGCATCCGGTCACCCCGATCAGTGCCCAGTGAAGGGGTACAACGGCTCTATTTTGTGGGAGCTTCTATTTAAGCCCCATGGCCAGCTGTGGCTCACATGTTTTGGCCATTTTCATTGACATAGCAACCTTGTGAGCTTAGCCAAAGCCCTCCCACTCATCTCCATCATTGATTCATCATTATAGTGAGATTGGGAGTGATTCAAGTGCATTGCTTGAGTGATTGCATCTAGAGGCACTTGGTGTTTGTGTTTCGCTGCGGATTTCGCTTGTTACTCTTGGTGGTTGCTGCCACCTATATGGCTTAGGGCAGCGAGGATCGTCGAGCAGAGGTGGTGATTGTCTCTGGCTCCGATCGTGGTAATTATGAGGGGTTCTTGACCTTTCCCTGGTGGAGCGCCAAAAGGTACTCTAGTAAATTGCTCGTGGCTTGTGTGATCCTCATCTTGTGTTGGTTGTGTGGCACCCTATTGAGGGTTTGGCGTGTGAAGCCAATTAGCGCGTGAACCTCCAAGTGAGTGAATCACCACAATGAGGAGTAGCTTGCCGGCAAGCAAGTGAACCTCGATAAAAATCATTGTCTTCATCATTGATTCCGAGGTGATTGGTCTTCATTGTTGTTCATCTTTGTGATTGATTGATTCCTTTCTCTATAAGGCGGTATAACCTTCTTGATCACTCTCTTTACTTTACCGCAAACTAGTTGTCAAGCTCTTTAGTGTAACTAGTTGTGAGAGCTTGGTTGGTTGGTTGGTGTGGCTCTTTAGTTAGTCTTTGAGAGCACACTAACATTGTGTAGTATCATAGCTTTTGTGTGAGTAGATACTATCTAAACTAGAATTGTGGTAGGTGGCTTGCATTTTGAGTAGGCTAGCGCAACACTTGCTTCGTCTTATAATTGTCTAACCATTTTGTTAAGTGTTGTTGTAGAAATTTTATTAGGCTATTCACCCCCCTCTAGCCATTAGGACCTTTCAGGTGCTAGTCGTGCTCGTACGCCATCGCTCGTCACCGGCTCTGACCCCGACAGCTGGAATAGACTGGCCCAGGCTTCCCCTCCCCTATGTTGCAAATGTATGTTTCAGGTGTTTCAGTCGTTTGAAAGGTATGTTGCAGTTGTTTCATATGGATGTTGCAAAAAAGTAGATCGAGGGATGTTGCACATGTTGCATATGTTGCAAGTGTTTCAGAAGCATGTTGCAAGCGTTTGTTCAAAATGTTTCATCTGTTTTCAGACATATGTTGCAATTGTTTTTTTATCTGGATGTTGCATATGTTTTCACACACATGTTGCAACAGTATGTTTCAAATATTTCAATTATTTTATTCTTATGTTGCAGTAAGTGCTTTATCATGTTGCAAGTTTTTTATCTGGATGTTGCATATGTTTCACACGCATGTTGCAAGTGTATGTCCCAAATGTTCCATCTGTTTAAATGTATGTTGCATTCGAGTATTTCATGTTGCAAGTGCAAACCGCCAGCGTTCGTGCTCATGAGGGGCGGGCAGGGCCAAGCCACGGCCACCAATGCATGGAGGAGGCGTAGGGTGCGTGGTGCTGTTGTGGAAGAGGCGAGGGCAAGTCTTCCGGGCAGCCTAGAAGAGATGAGGCGCCGCGTCGGTGTGGAAGAGGCGGGAGGCCGACTCATCCGAGCAGCGTGGGCAACGTATCTGAAACGGGCGGTTAGGATGCAAGCGTGGGAAACGGAGTTGGAGCGGGCGACACGTGAATCCGAGCGGACGGGGTGGAGCAGCCACGGCCGTCCGGACGTCCGGACGCTAGTGCTGCCGAATCGCATATCATACATGGTAAAACACACATTGTATGTCTTTTCTTCATGTGTCTTGTTGATTTAAGACAAATTCAATACATCTTGTATACATAAAATTGATTCATAAACATAACCGGATACAGTAACTCAGTATCTATCGGTTTCCATACAGAAACAGACCAGAGTAATAACATGCAAAAAAAGATAGCAGATACATGTGCAGGAATTCGTAATTATCCTATATGGACAGGGTCTAAAATAATTAATAGATTAAGGAGGGGAGGAGCTGTTTTATACTTTTATATGGTGAAAATGTTATTTATATACACAAAAGTATAGGGGGTTATCTAACAAAAAAACCTAAGCAGATGCAAGGCGAGGGGACTCGTGGGGGAGGGTGGAGGCAAATTACATCTCAGTCTTTTTAGTAGCAGAGATAGAGATCTGCGTGACTAGTGTATGTTTATATCTTTCCGATGTCCGTCCATGGCACGAGACCCCATCTCATGCATTCTTAATTATTTCACCGCAAATTAAAGTGCAATCCAAAATACTAGTATTGCAATATTGGTTGCAACCCAAATACAATAAGGATACTAGGTACATAAATTAAAAATTATACAGATAAGGAAACAGAGCCTAGAAAAGACTCGGCAAAAGCAAATATAGATACACTGCCCGCAGCTGGAAATCCATCCAAACTATGTACATCACTCTGAGATAGACATAGACTGACCACTCTGGCAACGAGCATGTTATGGTCACACCGAAACTTCAAGTGGCTGACGACGCCCAATGCTTCCGGGTTCCTTGAGCTGAGGAGGCACGTCCCCAGTCGGCAGATGGCTCGAGCTCCTTGGTCCTCGCGTCCTGCCGAAGCACGACGTAAGCGCGTGCACGAAGACGAAGGCCAGCGCGGCGACGATCATGGCGACGATGTACCCGGACGTCTCCCACCCCCTGCTCGAGCCGGCGGCGTGCGCGCCGAGGAGGCCGAAGAGATTGAACACGATGGTCACGTTGGTCACCGTGAGCCACCAACCGATGTCCATCAGCTGCCGGGGCAGCAACAGGACGACGACGACGACGGACGCCACGAAGGAGGTGGAGTTGCAGTGGAAGAAGAAGAGGTACCGGAGCCTCCGGTTGGTGCGGAGTACCGGGTCGCCGGCAGCGTGCCCGTCGCCGTCGCTCTGCCACACGCCGCCCGGCGGGTCGAGCCCCGCCTGGTAGGTCACGCTCGCCATCAGGATGCCCAGCAGCATCAGGTATTTGCACTTGGCGTGTCTCTTCTTCGCCCTAACTTCGTCGACCTCTGCTCCTCCAGCCCTGGGCGCCACCGGCTCTGCGATGTCGCCGGCCACCGGGTTCCCTCCTCCGGTGCCACCACCGCCCGCTTCAACGGCGACCGACTCGTCAGCGACGTTGCTGGTGGTCTTCCCCTTGTTCTTCCCTTTCTTCCTTCCTGCTACTACGAAAAGCACGGCCATGAGCAGGATCACCAGAAACGCCAACACGAATATATATATCGACGTCTTGAGATGCTGCGTGCTCCCGGCGGCGTAGGCGCCGACGAGACCCAGCAGGCCGACCGCCGTGCAGACGGAGAGCGCGTAGCTCCGTATCGCCGGCCGGTACAGGTTCGGGTTCACAAGCAGTATGATGTGGGCGATGGCCGACATGAAGCTCAGCGAGTTGCTGTAGAAGAAGGCCTTGTAGCGGCGCGGGTAGTTGGAGAGGAGCACCGGCTCGCCGGCGCGGTGGCCCTGGTCGTCGTCCTTGGGCCAGAAGCCGCTCGGCGGGGTCAGCCCGGCCTGGTAGGTGATGGTGGCGGCCAGGATGGCGAAGAGGAGCAGCCGCTTGCGCCGCTTCTCGACCGAGACGTCGTCATCCTGCTGCCGCCCGGCGATCCTCTCCCCGTGGTCGAGGGTGAAGAAGATGACGTGGATCACCACGTAGACCATGACGCCGCCGGCCAGGGCCACGACGTAGATGGAGGTGCTCACGTCCCGGCAGCTCCCAGCGGCGTACGCGCCCATGAGGCCGAAGAGGTCGAGGATCATGGCGGCCTCCAGCGTGTGGCGCTTGATGAGCGCGGACCTCCGCTGGACCAGGACGATGGCGGCCAGGGACGCCATGAAAGCGGTCGAGTTGCAGTAGTAGAATGTCTTGTACCGCCTAGGGTCCGTCGTTAGGAGTATCGGGTCGCCGGCCAGGTGGCCGTCGCCGTCGTCCTGCCAGACGTCGCCGGGTGGGACCAGCCCTGCTTGGTAGGTCACGCTGGTTGCGAGAGTGGCGAGCAGTAGAACGAGAGAGCGAGCCTTGTCCATCGATTCATTGATAACTTCCTCCCTGATAATTGCAATCAAAGAAACAGAATTGAAATGCTGCTTGATTAACATGAATGAAATAGTAATTAAGAGTGGATTCCAAAGCTTGGCTGTCGTACCTGTCAATTTCAGCACGATGCCTTTCGGGAGCTTGTCGCCTGAAACAGGTACTTGCTGCTATTGCTCGCAACCACCCTGATGCTGCAGCATAGACGCTTACTAGCCATTGCCACAAGTTGGACTTCCGTGTGGTTTCCACGACTTTTACAGCAAAATAGACCTGGAACAACATGTATCCCAGAATAACGGCGACCAGGACGACGACGTAGGCGGTGGTCTCGGCGTCCCGGCAGCTCCCCGCGGCGTACGCGGCGACGAGGCCGGCCAGCGCGACGACGATGCATCCGTAGAGCTCGTGGGAGCGCAGGCCGGCGTTGGCGCGCAGCTTCTTGTCCAGGAGCAGCAGGATGATGAGCAGGGACGCGACGAACGCCGTGGTGTTGCAGAGGAAGAAGGTGACCAGGCGGGCGCGGTTGTAGTCCTGCAGGACGGCGTCTCCGGCGGCGTGGCCCTCCTGGGAGCCGTCCCAGAAGCCGCCGGGCGTGCTCAGCCCGGACACGTACGTGACGCTGACCGCGAACGTCGCGAGCAGCATCAGGACCTTGCGCGGCCGCTCGCCGAGCACCTCGCGGTCGGCGTCGGCCTCGGCGTCGGCGTCGCCGCTGCCGGCGGCGATCTGCTGGTCGCCCCTGTGCCGCGCCGACGACGACAGCGCCACCTGGACCATGAGGTAGGCGAAAACCCCAACCACCAGCAGCGTGCTGTACGTGGTGGTGACCGCGTCCCGGCAGGTGGCGGCGGCGTAGGCGCCCAAGATGCTGAGCAGGTCCAGCGCCATGACCACCCGCAGGGGCACGAGGGTGTGCCGCCACGTCCAGATGCTCGCGCCGCTCATGTCCTCGTGCTGGACGGACAGGAGGAGGATGAGGATGATGACCACCAGCGACGAGGCGAACCCGGTGGCGTTGCAGTAGAAGAACACCAGGTACCGGTGGTAGTGCGTGTCCCGGATAATGGGGTCTCCGGCGAGGTGGTCGGCATCGGTGTCCTGCCACACTCCGCCCGGCGGGCTGAACGCCGAGGAGTAAGTCAGCGTGGCCACCACGGTGGCCAGCAGCAGCACGTACTTCCGCAGGGTGTACTCCCATGGCTTGTCCGACTTGTCGCCAGCCATTATTGGCTAGGTCACTGAGCTTCAGATGCACGCTTAGCTTGTGCTTCTCTCTTCTCGCATCAAGTGGAACACTGTATCCCAGTGTGTGCTACAAAGCTAGCTAATGCTCGTCCAACTGCTTAATTTATAGAGCGACCACTACCCAGATCTTAACATCACTGTGGGTTTAAAAAAATCCCTTCACTGCCGGATTTTGAACTGGCAGTGACGTGGGATTGACATCACTGCCGGTTCTTATGAACCAACAGTGATGTGAACCGGCAAGCCAAAAAATTCAATGAAAAAATAGGAAAATTATTTTTAATACCAGGAGAGGCCCCACTGGACAATCACACGGTCGCGCGTCGCAAGTCACAAGTCAAGCAATTTTTCGTCCGAAAAACGCGTGCTTCGCGGCCACCAGCGCTCGAAACCCTGTCGTCTTGCTTCGCGTCATCGACCCCTAACCACTCCACCTGCAAGCTATTTGTGTCCAAACGAGATTTTCGTCCTGTCCATTTTATGTTCATCTAATTTTGAAATGAGTATTTAGGATTCTAAACGAATTCAAATAAAAAAGTTGTCAACTATAAAGTTTTATAACTTTTCGAGATCTACAACTTTTATTTTGGTAATTTCTCCATCCGAGGTCATTTACAAAATTTAAATTTTAAATTTGAGAAATTCAAACGTAGTTTTCCACGACAAGATGGTTTCAAATCAAAAAGTTATCAACTACAAAGTTTTATAACTTTTTGAGATCTACAAATTTTGTTTTTGCTGTTTGTCCATCCGAGGTCATTTAAAAATTCAAATTTTAATTTTTTTGAAATTCAAACGTAGTTTTCCTTGAGAAGATAGTTTCAAATCAAAAAGTTGTCAACTACAAAGTTTCATAACTTTTTGGGATATACAACTTTCATTTTGGTAGTTTCTCCATCCAAGGTCGTATATAAAATTTAAATTTCAAATTTTAGAAATTCAAACGTAATTTTGCTTGACAAGATGATTTCAAATCAAAAAGTTATCAACTACAGAGTTCCATAACTTTCTGAGATCTACAACTTTTATTTTGATTATTTGATCATTTATTTATCCAACATAGTGGTAGTAACATTGTTCACAAATGTTACATATCTCTCTTATTGTTTATGAAACTATAAGAGAGATATGTAAATTTTATGAACAATGTTATTACTACTTTATTGAATGAAGAAATAATCAAAATAAAATTTGTAGGATTTGATAAGTTTTACAACTTCTATGTTCATGATTTTTTTCAGCTGAAATCATTTAGTGTTCCAAAATGACGATTGAAGTTGTCATTTTTTGAAATTTAAAATTCAAATAGATAAAATACAGTCACATAAAAAGATGGATAAAATAATAGCGGTAAGAACATAATAAATTGATAGAGCATGATTTTAGAAATTTTAAAAAAAATCATCAAATTTGAAGTTTGTATAAGGGAGAAAGACTAGTTAAAGTTTTAGACAGAGATTAAAAAGAGAAATCAGAGTTCTTCAACAATTTCAAATTTTAATTTCAAATAGCATTTTCAAGTAGTAAATGATCTCAAATGAAAAAGTTTTCAACTATAAAGTTGCATAACTTTTCGAGATCTTTAACTTTTGTTTTGGGCGTTTCTCCATCTGAGGCCATTTGAACAATTTAAATTTTAAATTTTAGAAATCAAACGTAATTTTCGTTAGATAGATTATTTCAAATAAAAATATTTGGACATACAAACGATCTTAAATTAAAAAGTTTGAACTACAAAGTTGTAGATCTCGTCGAGTACTACAACTTTGATATAAAGTTCGTCTTCATCAGACATCATATGATAAACTTATGAAATTTTCTTACAGCATATCACTGTCGGTTCAAGCCACGAACCGATTGTGATAGTATCAGTGTCGGTTCTTGGCTAAAACCGGCAGTGATGACCCAGTACTACTGTCGATTCTTGGCTAAAACCGACAGTGATATGAACCGACAGTGAATACCCGAATATCAGTGTCAGTTGGTCCTACCACTGTCGGGTTTTTTTAGAATTCAGCAGTGATGAGGCCGACAGTGATTCCAATTCTGTAGTAGTGTACTCTCTTCGGTAAAAAATGTATGACATTTATGTGGTAGACGCCGGACTAATCCCCTTTCACACGGGTCACCATAGACCGAAGAATGCAACAAGGATCACACTTGCATGGTGAAGAACGGAGAGGTTGTAGAGCAAACGACCAAACAATAACCAATCGCGCTTACGTGATGAAGAATGGCTAGTTTCTAGGCAAACTAGCAAAGGAACCATCGAAACTCTCGCCTAGGAGGAACCCCGTTGGGACAAGCAAGGACATCGTCGGGTTGCCATATGTTGGCCAGCAAGCCTAAGGCGCCATCCTTGTCGTTAGATCAAGCGATGAACAACTTAGGGTTGGAAAAGATAGGGCAAAGAGAGGGTTTGTGTTGTATTTTGACGATTGTGAGTTGGGATCCTCAATCGGCCATGATCATCTCGTTTATATAGAGGGGGTCTTATTCCAGTAGAAAACAAGTCCCAAACATAATCTCCAAGTTTCCTATGTCCAAAATAGGTAAAAAACGATTTGGAAGTCAACCCGGCTCGGAAACAGCAGAAAAAGTCGGGTTAGACGACTTGGGAGTCAGCTACGCCAGCTTTTACAGGATCAGAGTGTTGTTTCTGGGCTAAAAACAGGAGAGTCGACGTTGGAAATTCCGGGCAAAAAGCTTTCGAAATTTATAATTAATTCATTCTGCTCCATACGAGGCGATCCATATATGCTTTTCGATCAACTTGACGAGAGAAACACAATGGTGAAGTCTATTCTTGCATTAGAGGAAGTTGGGAAGTCGGCTAAGCCAACTCTGTTTGGTTCAGGCCCCAAAAAGTTATTTTCTTCGTCCGGGCTCCAAATGCGATGATATAATTCTGTTTACTAGCCGTCTTAGACGATGGAAATATGATGGAGGAGTTCATTATGCACTTTGGACACTTTTGAGTGTCAACAGTTTGATTTTCTTTCATGGTCTTTGAGATTGCTATTTTTACCACTATTTTACATTAGAATATATTTTTACAATCTAGTAAGTGTCTATGATTACAAAAGCATTTTCGAAGGCAAATCTACGCATGTCGTTTTTATATTTTCAAACTAAATATTGTAAAAGCCATTAACAACTAAAGATTCAAAAGTTTAACCGGATTTTGATCAAAATATCGTTTTTGAAAGGAGTGAGTAGCTATCAGTTCACTGGTGGCAATAAATCGACTTTAATGATGTGCTTAATCCTTTTCACCAAGACTTGACTCCGTGATTTTCCAGAATATAAGAATGTACTCACGCTTCCCATGCATCTGGATATATATTTAATGTATTATAAAAGTGACAACTGACAAGCGACCTAACGGGTTAATATATAACTTGTGTGCCTAATCAGTGTGTATCAAGAATAAGAATGTAGTCACGCTTCTCATGTATCTGGATGTTTAGATAAATTATGTGCTAGATAATCCTAGTATTTGCAGCGGATAACACGTTTGACGATGCTATTGCGCCACCAGTACGATTAGCAGTTGCACGATATAGGAATATTCACATTTCGCCTAGGATGGCTCCCTCGTCCCTCTCCAGGCTAACGACAAAAGGTCACAATCGTTGTGTGGAGCTGCCATAGTGTGAACTCGGTACACTCCGTTTCGGTGACTGTAGCGCACTGTCACCCCCGTAGTGTGAACTCGGTAGACTCCGTTTCGGGGGACTGTAGTGCACTGTTCGCCAAAACATGAGGGGAGCCAGATTTTTCAGGTCCTCCGGCTCCACCCTCCCCCACGTTGACTGTAGCATGGAGCATTGGAGCCAGAAAACTGCTCCTGTGAACACAAAATAAGGGGAAAAAACGGAATGTGAGACCATTCGGACCGTGGTGGTTACCAAACTCACTACTCTCATATTGTTACACGTAATGTAACTACCCTACTGTGTTGGAGAGAAATAACACAGAAAATTCCTGTGCTTAGGGACAAACGAGTTGCAGATGCGCCGATGTAGCATAGTACACAAAATAAAAGAGAAAAAAACGTTGTATCTGCAATGGCAATTGCTAGCGTTTGATTGTTGGTGTCCCAGTTTGATCTCAGTGGAAGCCCTACTTAGCATTTTTCTCCTGAAGCATACTGCCATTTTGCATTCTTTTGAAACAAAACAGAATTAGATTGTGACAAGATTGGGTTGTTGGTGCCCCAAATGGCTCTTAGTGGAATCACTCCTTAACTTCTTCCATGAATTCATTATGGGTCTGTTTGGTTGCTACCCTCGTCAAGATTTGCCTTAACCTGAGCATACCTGGTGACGAGTATACAACTTTGGGGTCTGACCTCCACCGGGTGCGAGATCCGCACGCCATTGGGGGGGGGGGGGGCTATGTACCCATCGCTGATAAGGAAGCGAGGATTCCCGAACCACCACGCGGAGGATCTAACCGGATCGTAATCGAACCGGAGAAGAAGATCGCCCGATGACCTAGAGTAGGAAACCCTAAACCGACTTGTACTACCGGGGGTATGAGCCTACAAATATCCCCATAAACCGCCCTTTAGGGGCATGGAACTTCAATCTAGGGTTTAGCATAGCCATAAGAGCCCTTCGAGCACCATTGTAATTGGCTGAGCTCTAGACTCATCAATCCAATCCACAAACAGGATGTAGAGTATTACTCCCCTCACGGGAGACCTAAACCTGTATAAAAATATCAGTGTATTCTAGCGCGTGTCGGTGATGATCCCTAGTCGCATGCGATCTCCTAGTCGGCAGAGCACCCCCTGTCGGCCCTAATCCACGATCATCGGCATTTGGCGCGACAGGTAGGGGTATCTCTTTTGCAGGGTTCTCTCTTTGTCTCCGAAGCGCGCACTAGAGTTCCCATCCCTCAGACAACTTACCCAGATCAACGTAAGATCTATTCGACAAGTTCACCGCCGACTACTGCGCCGGCGCTCCACCAAAGATCTCTTTGTTACACGTAAGATTTGTAGGGGCGGCTGGTAACACCAGCCGCCTCTACAAAATTGATTTGTAGGGGTGGTTGTAGTACCAGCCGCCCCTATAATACCTATTTGTAGGGGCGGTTCAATCTAGAACCGCCCCTACAGTACATTTTTCCGCAAAAAAAATTTAGATTTACAATTCAAATTCGACCAGAACATATATATATATATATATATATATATATATAATTTGAATCTGACCCGAACATATATAATTCAAATCTGATCACAAGCACATGAGTATTATATAAACTATCATTACAAGTCTAATTCACAAGAATATATACAATCCATCATTAAATAGACATAATTCACGTGTCTAATTCGTTCCACTTCTCCCTCCCCTCTCTTTGGCACACGGTGCATTGGGTGAATGGGGCGACAGTGGCATAACAACTCTCTCTCCTCTCTGTCTCACGACGGTGCTCCTCGTCGGCGGCGAGCTCATGTGTTCTCACGGCTTCGTGCGCTCACGGCGAGTACACCGGTGGGCCAAGGGTGGCACCTTGGTGGCTATGGCGCTCGGCGTAGGTGTCGCGGTGCGGATGGCGGCGGCATGGGTCGACGGCAGTGACCTAGAGGCGCGGCGGAGTTCGCACCACGGCGGAGCTCCCACAAGGTAGGACCAATGTCAAATTCCATGCACATTGTTATCAACGGCCTAGAGCTAGCCTTTCAGTCTCACAAAGGTATTGGTACTAAGGATTTCTACCTAAGTCAGAATCTCAGTCATGGTAGGTGCCTTTGACGTGTACAATCTGGTCCAATATGAAGTTGCAAAGGTCGCCGACGAGCTCTAAGAGTTGGTCATCCTTGTATGGGTCTCTTTTCATTTCTTTTTCTTCTTTCCACTATAAGAGAACAAGTTTTGGTTTAGTATTTCATATCATGTGTGAAGTTTTTATACTACGGGTGAAGAGGTTTAAACTTACCCTTAAGGGGTGTCTCATGTAGGCACCGGTGTTACTCATCATAGAACATACATAGTATCCACAATGTACACTCCTAGGCTTCTGCTTGGGGCACTGTGTATTTTGCATATGGAAATGTTAAGTAATGCTTTTGACTGCCATGTAATGAAGTACTAAAGTAAGTTATAGTTACCGCACATAGTGTTTTTATAGCTAGCATTTCCTTCCTTACTGGATCACGCCTTCCGTGATGTTGATTGACATAGAACCTGAATGCCCTGTTTGAATTATTTTAGCAAATGCAACTTGTTAATATCCAAAAGTGAACGTTACAAGTATGTATACAAATATATAAGCTAATGAGGATTGTCGATATGTATATGTCTTGAGAATCGATATGAAGTCTTTGTATGTCATCGGGTCTGGATATTGATTTGCTTTTCTATCCCCTCGTTTCCTCTTTGGCTTGGTAGTCGTGTTCGTGGTTGTGTCTTGAGGTTGTGGAGCAGAGGCCTCAATGTCCATCTCTGTGTCTGTTGCCTCTGCTCTCCTTTCCTCTACTCTGTCTTGTCTGGCATGATGTCGCGGACGTCGACGTCGTCTTTTCTGAGTTTTAGGAGGGACCTGTATATACGATAGGTCAAAGTGTTAGCAGAGGTAACACAGCCAAAGCTTTAGCAAAATTTATAAGCTAAGGCTTTATCCCTACCTCCTCGTTCGGATCAAAATCCTTGTCCAAATTTTCCTCTGTTGGCCTCCTTCTGGCTTTCCGTGGAAAAGGATCCTCGGGACTTACATATCCCTCTTCTGAGTCCTCATCATCATCATCCTCTTCTTCTTCACCTTCAGCAGCCTCTCCTGCTCTTCCTTCTGCTCCCCCTTCCTCCTCATCACGTTGCTCCTGAGTAAACATCACTTCTAAACCCTTTTCTAACTCATTATTGAACTGCTCCTAAGTAAGCTGGTCCTCTAATGCTTGCTCCTCATAGGTTGGCTGCTCATCATGCTCGGGGCATCAGGCTACACTATCTGATGTCCGTGATATTATTTCGTGTTTTGTTCTAATAGATGCAAGAAAGTGTGCTTTAGGTACGCGAGAAGGTATAAGAAATCAAAAAGGTCTATAAACCAAAGTAGTCCTATAAAACAATAATATATAAAAAAAATGAGTAGTAGCAGTAGTAGAGGTCTCAGAAATATGTCAATCATTATTTGATCATGAACTTAGAGCATCAAGGCATCATAACAGATAAGAGAGGAGAAGGTAATGTAGGGGTGGCTGCTAATGATGCCAAGTTCCTTACAAGTTCTTGATCATGAACTTGGAGCATCAAGGCATCATAACAGAGAAGAGATGAGAAGGTAATGTAGGGGCAGAGAGGAGAGGAGAGGAGAGGAGAGGGGAGGGGAGATTTGGTAAAAAAAAAAGCAACAGCTGCTTAGCAAACATAGAGCAGCAGCTGATGGCAAAAGACAGGATCTGAGAGCAAAAGAGAGGACAAAAACAACAAGTTAATACATAGGGATGCATAGTAATGCATAGTATCTAGGATTTAACACATAGGAAAAAACAGCAACCAGTAGTACTAGTAGTAGGACAACAGTAATATTAATAGTAGGACAACAATAGTAAGTAGTAGAAGTAGTAGAGTAGTAGTAGAAGTAAGACAACAATAGTAGTAGTAGTAAGACAACAATAGTAGTAGTAGTAGTATCAGTAGTACTAGCAGTAGTACTAACAGTAAGCCAGCAACTTGGTCAGCACAAGTATTGAACAGGCCACCTGTACAGTCGAGTCTCGAGTCAAAGCAAAGAGTCGGTAGAGAGCAGCAGCAACCAGCAAGCCAAGCCAGGTCAGCGTGCACTACACTACCACAGTGATTAGGTAGCTAGGATATGCTTTTTTATTTGTCCTATTTCATTTGTATCAAAGCGGCAAATATATGTGGGTAGCAATTCACTGGAGTACCAAAACCCATGCCGAGAAGCAAGGCTCATTCTAATCTTTTTTAAAAAAAGCCTTATTCCAGCCATTATTTATTTACGAAAAAATGACTAGTTAACAGCCTCTCGAAGAGATGATCTAAATCATTTTTTAAAGATAAATTTGGCTATTATTAGGAAAAAAAAGGGTCTCCAGCAGGCTCTCCAAATCTAATTGCTCTCCATCCCTCCCTCTCCGCTCTCTATTCCTGGTCAGCCCACATCGCTCACCATCCGGCCTGTTGGAAAACGGGGGGGGGGGGGGGGGGGGGGGGGGGGGGTTGATGCGCTGTCGGGTGGTGCCTCCCTTCGGCTTGGGTGCCCAGATGCAGCAGTTCTCTTTCTCAGCCGGTGGGCAGCCACCGCACTTCCCCTTCCCTGGTGCAGCCCAGGTCGACGGCGAGGAGGAATTGTCTGGTGATGCCTTGCTAATTTTATTTGGTTTCTTAGTTTGTTCATAGCAGTGTGTTGGTCTTGCTCTGAGCAGCAATGATTTAATTCACAAAAGAAAATCTAACAATGAGTTGTCATGATTGTTGTCCATATCTTGCTCCTTTGTTCAACGGATGAATTTTGGTAATATACTATAGTGGATGGCTGAATTATACATGTCCTCTTGTTTGGGAATAATTGCATTCAGAAGTGATGCCAATGGAGAGTTTATGTAGCAATTTCAGAAATTGATGTTTGGCTGTGTGATCAGTACAAATAGCAATTTTAGAAGGGAGAAAATTGCATATTTGGGACTCTAATCATATTTGCTCTAGTAATTCTGATGATGTGGTTCTAGGTGAAGATGACAAGTGTTGAACAGGGTTTAACAGGATACTGAAATTTGGAAAAGAGATAAAACTATTTCCTCAAATGGTTTTAATCTTAATTAGTTGAACCAAAACAGACTATATTCCATACTACTTCATTGCAACTGAGCACAAGGAGGAAGCTGCTAGTTTGGACCGGGAGTGCTAGAAAAGGGTGCATTTCAGAATTTCAGGTTAATGGTAACGATATAAGTTGATGCCGATGAAGATGTTAGAATAAAAGCCAGCTGATATTTTTTTAGATTATGGAAGCATAACTTCTAGCAATGGCAAATACATATTTGCAGTACCATTTTAGATCAGTGGTTCCGGTTAGATGGCAATGGCAAATACAGAGGCAGGCTATGTCACTTGTGAGAGGGCAAGCAGAAGCATGTCAGAAATGCAACAAATGTAGCCTGTGGGAGCTTGAGGAGCCCTGATGCTAGACGTGATGTTTAGTCATTCAGCAGTACACAGAGGTAAGCGGTTGGCAGTGTTCGACACCATCCATCATCTCTGGTTTGCAGTCGCTAGATGGAGGCAAAGATGTTCAGAGAGAAGTGAGTAGCGGCAAGCGATGCAGCCCTTTCCCATAAGAGGTTGTGCCGGAAGTTTAGTTTAGTTAATCAGATGAGTGGCAAGTAGTATAACCACAGGGCTAGCTGAGAGCTCGCCATGCATGTGCATGTTCAGAAATAAAGCAGAGACAAGCACAAGCACTTGACCAGCTAGACAGCTGTCTTGCGACCAAGATTAGGAATGTATGTTCTGTAACAATGGTACTAGCAGTAGTACTAGCAGTAGGAGAGCATAGGGATGCATAGTAATACATAGAAATATCAGTAGTACTAGCAGTAGATAACACAGGCAAGCAGGAAAATTTAGAAAGAGTATTGCTGCCCAACTTCTTACAGAAAGTATCACCAAACATGGCCAATGAAATCCAATTGAAATAAAAATTTAACCAAAGCCTTGCCTCATCACGAGCAACACATTCCAGCAACTAGTTCAACACGACAGCATATTCACATAGCATCAAGTGGTAGTCAGGTAACATGATAAAAAAAGAGTTAAATGTATTATTGGTCCATTAACTTTTACCCATGTTTCACTTAGGTCCATCAACTACGAAAGTGGTTTTTTAGGTCCATAAACTTTTGAAGTGATGCATCTCTAGTACATACCCCTTCGTTTATCTTTTTAATCTGATGTGGCAGTCCACGGTGTCGCTGATCTATCTTTTGGAGGTAGTCCACAGTCAGCATAGGTAGCGGCGTCGCGTCCGGCTGCTCCACAGGGGCGGCGGCGATACCTGGCCACGCGTGAGCTCGCCAAGGTGCACTATATCCAGCCGCTCACCATCTTTCAACTTGATCATATGTAGATTCATAGTCCAGCCTCCGGCGGATGCAAGGCCAAACCAAGACTAGGGCCCTGGTGGGCAACCTCAAGGAGATGCAGACGCTGCAGCACCGGCACAGAGCACGCCTCCCTGACGGCGGCCGACACGCTGTTCTACCTCGCCGACGAGAACCCAACTCCATGAGGCCTGCGCCGAGCACCACCTGTGCTCCAGCAGATGCGGGCTCATCGAGGAAGCGGCTGCGGCTGCCGGCCCCGCTTCTGCGCTGACGTGACCAAGTACTCCATGGACATGTACCCGCTTGGGCACCACACGCGGTTCTATAGCCAGGCCGGCTGCCTCGCCGTGTGCGCACAGCTGCCTCGCGGAGACGATGCGTCCATGGACATGGACGGCGGCGGCGGCGATGACTGGGACGAGTGCATGCTGGAGTTCTTCCTCCCACCGGACTGCAAGGATAGCGCGACGCAGAAATAGCTGCGGACGCTGTTGCGGCTACCATCAGCGGACGCGCTGAGGCCGCACTACTCACCTCGGTGGCGTACCAGAACCCGTCCAAAGTGCTTGTCAGGACACGGCACGCCGATGTGCACCTCAACGTCAAGGTCGCCGGGTTCGGCCAGCCCGCCATCAGCACCACCGTCGCCACCAACCCTTGCATCTGGTACGCGTCGGAGGTGTGGAGATGGAGGCAGCCAAGTGCATCGAGGAGGCGAACGTGGGAGATGCTGACAAGGAATTCCCGTTCGAGGACAAGCACCTGCGGGGGGAGCACATGAGCAAGAACATCTGGCCGACGAGTGGCCGCTGTTCCCGTTCAAGGCACCCAAGTACCTGACCAGCCTCACCAAGCGGTGCTTGCTGGCACGGGTGAAGCGGTTCGTGGTCATGAACCCTGCCCCCATGGGGCAGCTGGACACGGCACAACCGCCCGTGCTGACCGTAGACTACCTCCAAAGACAGATCAACGCCACCATGGACAGCAACATCGGATTAAAAAGATAAACGAAGGGGTATGGAGTAGAGATGCTGTCGACAGAATATGCTCGGCTGTCCACCGAGGGGTATCCCGCGATGGTAGATTTGTCGGTGGGGGTGCGCGTAATCAGGAACCAGATGGTGACACAAGGCGCAGAGACAACGATTTAGACAGGTTCGGGCCGTCTGATCGACGTAATAACCTACGTCATGTGTCTTTGGTGTATTGTATTGATCTAGACGACCAAGTAGCTTGATGTAGCCTATCCGCTAGGGGACCCCTGCATCTCCTTATATAGTCTGGAGAGACAGGGTTACAAGTAAAGTATCCTATTTGGTACTATACAATGTCTTGCGGTGCACACCGAGCAGCACCGTGCACGCCTTGATCTTGTGGGCCAGGCCACCTCCGATGGTGCGGCCCATGTCTTGGGGGCCATACCCCCATAGCTAGTCCCTGAGCCTGACAGTAGGTGACGCAGTCACGTGGTGCCAGGGTCATAAAGTAGAAGACCAGCCGAGCAGGCAACCAGTCCCCGAACGTAGCCTCAAGATGAGAACAAACACATTCACTGCAAGGTGAAGTGTGCCCACTTAGTCCCCAAGCCTACTGGAAGATGAAGAATGAATTTTGTAGTAGGGTTAAAGAAGTCTAAAAGCTTGCCGACGTCGTCTGACATGCGCGTATCAAGACCCCAGACATGCTGCCCAAGATCAGCACTCTAATCCGAACAACATGGAGCAGCTTGATAGCACACCGACAAGACGTAGCAAGATCCGAGCAGCAAGGGAGTCCCCGACGTCGCTGGCGATGACCGAGCACAGAGGAGCGAGGAGTCCCCGGCATAGGCGGCGATGACCGAGCACCGAGGAGCGAGGAGTCTCCGATGTAGGCGGCGATGACCGAGCACCGAGGAGCGAGGAGTCTCCGGTGTCGCTGACGATGACCGAGCCCGAGGAGTCCCCGACGTAGGTGGTGATGACCGAGCACCGAGGAGTGACGAGTCCCCAGCGTCGCTGGCGATGACCGAGCACCGAGGAGTGAGGAGCAAGGAGTCCCCGGTGTAGGCGGCGATGACCGAGCACCAAGGAGCGAGGAGTCCTCGGCGTCGGTGGCGATGACCGAGCACCGAGGAGCGAGGAGTCCCCAGCGTCACTGACGATGACCAAGCACCGAGGAGCGAGGAGTCTCCGGCGTAGGCAGCGATGACCGAGCACTAAGGAGCGAGGAGTCCCCGGCGTAGGCGGCGATGATCGAGCATCGAGAAGCGAGGAGTCCCCGGCATCATTGGCGAAGACCGAGCATCGAGGAGCGAGGAGTCCTCGGTGTAGGCGGCGATGACCGAGCACCAAGGAGCAAGGAGTCCCCAGTGTAGGCGGCGATGACCGAGCACCAAGGAGCGAGGAGTCCCCGGCGTCGCTGGCGATGACCGAGAACCGAGGAGTGAGGAGTCCCCGACGTCGTTGGTGATGACCGAACACCGAGGAGTCCCTAGCGTAGGCGGCGATGTCCAAGCATCGAGGAGCGAGGAGTCCCTGGCGTCGCTAGCGATGACCAAGCACCAAGGAGTGAGGAGTCCCCGATGTTGCTGGCGATGACCGAGCACCGAGGAGCGAGGAGTCCCCAACGTCACTGATGATGACCGAGCACCAAGGAGCGAGGAGTCCCCGGCGTCGCTGGCGATGTCCGAGCACCGAGGAGCGAGGAGTCCCCGGCGTAGGCGGCGAGGTCCGAGCACCAAGGAGTCCCCGACATAGGCGGCAATGTTCGAGCACCGAGGAGTCCTTGACCTAGGCAGTGAGGTCCAAGCACCAAGGAGTGCTCGATGTAGTCGGCGTGGTCTAAGCACCGATGTAGCTGACGACGTCCGTGCGGTGAAGTGTGCCCACTTAGTCCTCGAGCATGAAGAATTCGAGGGCCGAGGAGTAACCAGCGCCGCTGACGATGAAGCACGAGCGACGAATAGTCTGGTCGACTGGTCGGTGGCGAAGTGAACATTGAGTAGAAACGACCGGCGAACAGTCCGATCAACTGGCTGGCGACGGAGTCAATGAACCAAGCGGTCCGACCAGTTGATCAGTGGAGAAGTCCGAGCACCAGGTGGTCCGATCACCTGGACGATGATCCTGCAATACAAACATGTACAACGGGTAGTACATGATGTACAAATAAATAAACTCCGGAGAAAAATCAGCAATGGTGATAAAACAGCGTATGCAGTTCGGCGATCAGTTGGCGTGAAAATATATTTATGTTTAATATAAACCGCCTGGACAATTAGTGTATAGCTGAGTCTCCAGCCCTAGCTAGCCCATAGTCCATAACGTCGAGCGTGGAGCCCGTGCACATGTAGGAGGAACAGGTGTGACCAAGGAGCCGCTGCTGACCACCCGTAACGCAGAGCGCAGAGCCCGTAGCACGTGTAGGGAGGAGTCGGAGACAGGGCCGTCTCTGGAGGCTTCCGAGCATCAACGTGACTGTTCGAGGGTTCGGAAAATCGTTTGGAGAGCAAATATGGAGAAAACAGTTCGGAGAAACATTATGGCGATATACAAAGATCAGAGAATATTTAGAAGAATATTAAAGCGTGACTTAGTTTTGGACGGAGCGTCTGGTCGGCGGCGTATGGCGTTGTCTGGTCGGCGTTGACGGCGAGCACCTGGCGGGCGGTGAGTTGTTGGTGAAGATGACCTTGGAGGTGGTTCCGAGATCGGATCTGCCAGCGATGAATCGTCGTCGTGGACCGGCATGGATCTCCATGAGATTGACGATGAGAACGCGTTGTTGATTTGAGGTCCATCTGGCTCGCCATGGATCAAGCGCACACCCCTACCTAGCGCGTCAACTGTCGACAGAATGTGCTCGGCAGTCCACCGAGGGGTATCCCATGATGGTAGATTTGTCGGTGGGGTGCGCGTAATCAGGAACCGGATGGTGACACAAGGTGCAGAGACAGCGATTTAGATAGGTTCGGGCCGTCTGATCTACGTAATACCCTACGGCCTGTGTCTTTGGTGTATTGTATTGATCTAGACGACTAAGTAGCTTGATGTAGCCCATCCGCTAGGGGACCCCTGCCTCTCCTTATATAGTCTGGAGAGATAGGGTTACAAGTAAAGTATCCTATTTGGTACTATACAATGTCTTGCGGTGCACACCGAGCAGTGCCGTGCACGCCTTGATCTTGTGAGTCGGCCACCTCCGATGGTGCGGCCCATGTCTTGGGGGCCATACCCCCACAGATGCATCACTTCAAAAGTTTATGGACCTGAAAAATCACTTTCGTAGTTGATGGACCTAAGTGAAACATGAGTAAAAGTTAATAGACCAATGATGCATTTAACTCATAAAAAAATGCTAGATAGGTAACAGGATAATTATATATGGTTAAGTAAGTATTTTTCATGAGGAGTATATATCGTATATTAATTTTGTAATGTCATTCTATATATATGGGATTTGATATTTGAATAGTCAAAGTTAAAAAGAATAGTTTGATTTAGGCATATGACCTAGATGAAATTATATTTATTATGACCGAAGGAAGTACATGATACCACTGCCGGTAACTAATGTTAATTGACAGTAGTAAACTCTTAACATGAATACTGCTCTGTGATTCCATGCTTTATTGTACAGATTGTTTTATAGTAATGTATGGCGCAACCTTGCTAGTTTCCATTAATTATCGGCTCAAAACTCAAATGTAAGTATATATGTTTCATGAGATTGAAAACTATCTAAAGAATACAGAGTACAAACAGAAAGTTCCGACTTTGAGTAGGGTATACATGCATATATCCCAACAAGAAATGAAATAGCTTGTACTAGCTAGTAGACCTATATATGCGCTGCGCTGCACCTAACTGCTTGTTATTCAAAACTAGCATCTGATAGTAAGGAGCACTAAAGAGATTTGTTTTAGTAATCAGGTGTCCTATGTATACGATTCAAAAGCTTCAAAGTTGGCTTAATTGTCTGACTTTCCTATATGTGATGATGGATGATATGACTATTCTACTACTGCTGCACTCTTTTTAAGAAATATGCAATTATTGAACAACAGCTTTCCAGACTTTTCCGTAAAGGCAGATTGCAGTTTTTGTTGGGATGCATAAGAATGCTTATATAATTTCATATACCCAAGTTCTGCATCTTATGGTTTCATGGTACACGGAAGTGAATTGTAGGGAGCTAAGAGTCATTCCACCATCATGTAAACATACCATTAGCTCAGCTAATAAACATCGAAGGTACGCTACGCCAGATTTAGACATCATTGTCAGTCTCATTACTGCCGGATTTGTGACAACTGATAGTAATGAACCTTCATTGCTGGTTATGAGCTTGAAAATGAAAAAATGATTGGGGTTGGACTAAAACCGACAGTGAAGGACCACATCACTGCCGGTTTGTGGCTTGAACCGGCAGTGTTTTGGCGGCCATTTATTACTGTCGGTTCAAGCCAAGAACCGACAGTGATTGTGCTCTATCACTGTTGGTTCTAGTCAAGAACCGACGGTGATAAGCCTACAGCACAAAAATGCCGCAGCCATCCTCTTCTTCCTTCTCTCTTCCATCCTGAGAACAGAGGCGTGCGTTTAGGCCCTTCCCTCCATTGTTGCGGCTGCTCTTCACTATGAATCTAGCGTTTGGATTTTGAAGAATGGCTTGATCTTTTTGCTTTAAGGTTAGTAACAAACATCCACTACTTTGCTTTTGTTGCTTAATTAGCTTTGTTTTGATGGCTACATTGCTTGATTCTCATTCTAGTTCTTTCTGCATTCTAGAAAGCACTTTTCCAATTAGACATTTGTGCATGGCTCAAATTATGGTGAATTCATCATCCAAAAGGTTGGTGTCTATGAACACATTTAAATTCCTAGCTAATTATTTCATGGTGGTCAAGATCATCATTGTTAGCGTGTGATGCTATAATTAGTTCTTAGATGTAGAGTAGAATTGTTGTTCTTTATTATTGTGCAATAATTATTTTTTACTACGATTTTCAATTTACAGGGCTAGGGCAACCAATTTTAATTTTCCAATAATTAGTGTACAATAATGTTTTCCAAAAATGGTACTTTTGAGCTACAATTGTTGTTCATGAAGCTCGATTTTTTATTAATTCTTTGTAATTATTGTCTCAGTATTTTTTTGTGCAGAGATGAATCAAGAGTGGATGCATCTGTCCCGAACGGACAAGTGGTACATGCATGGCGTCAGCCACTTTATCACCGATGCCAAAGTTCATGCTGGGAATGAGAACCCTGTCTTCTACCCATGCAAAGATTGTAAGAATCAAAGGAACTTTCGTCAAATTGAGTCTATACGATCGCACTTGATTACTAGGGGGTTCATCCTAAACTATAAAATATGGACTATGCATAGCGATGTTGGTGTGAATGTTCTGCAGGAAAACGATGATGATGTGGACATGCCTGTCGTAGCCATCCACGATGCTGACGAGGAACCCGGTGTCAACATGAAAACCTATGGCCACAGTTAATAATGTATTTAGGAACACGCTAGCTGACGACACCAAGGATAACGATGGTATTTCTCAGCTGCTACGTAATGTAGAGAACGGATGTCTTACTGAAAGACAACTGAGAAAGCTAGAGAAAATAAGATAAGATGGCAAAACACCATTGTATAGAGAGTGTCCAATGAGCAAACTGGAAGCCGACATCATGCTGTTAGAGTTCAAATCGACAAATAAAATGAGCGATAAAGGCTTTGATCAGTTGTTAGGTATAATAAGGAAAATGCTCCCAAAAAATGAGTTGCTAGAAAAGATATACTTGGCCAAGCAAATGATCTGCCCCATTGGCCTCGAGGTTGAAAAAATCCATGCGTGTTCCAATGATTGCATATTGTGCCATGGAGAAAAATACAAAGACTTGAACAAGTGCCCCAAGTGTGAAGTTCCACGGTACAAGGAAGGGCCGTTCGATGAGGGTACCAAGACTAGAGGAGGTCCCGTAAAGGTCGTTTGGTATTTCCCTATAGCTCTCCGGGTGCATAGGTTGTTTGCATGTGCAAAGTCAGTCAAGCTGTTGCGTTGGCATGGCGAAGAGCGTAAGAAAGATACAATGATGAGGCACCCCGCCGATGGGCATGACTGGAGAACTGTCAATACTATGTTCTATAAGGTCATCGGTGGAGAGGTAAGGCACCTTTGGTTTGCTTTGAGCACAGATGAGATGAATCCTTTCGACTAGGTTAGAAGCAATCATAGCACCTGGCCAGTAACGCTCTGTATATACAACCTTCCACCTTGGGTCTGTATAAAGCGGTTGTACATCCAGATGCCACTACTGATCCAAGGGCCAAGACAACCTGGGAATGACATCGATGTGTTTCTAGAACCAGTGATCGATGAACTAGTGGAGATGTTTGAAAAGGGTGTGCCGGATGTTTGGGACGAGTACAAAAAGGAACATGTCACGATCAAGGGAGTACTTATCGCTACAATCACCGACCTGCCAGGTCGAGGTTCGTTGTCCGAAGAGAAGACAAAAGGTTATACTGGATGTGTCGAGTGCTTGGATGATACTGATGCGGTAAATCTACCAAATAACTCAAAAATAGTTTATATGGGACACCATAGGTTCCTACCTAAGGATCGGCCTTACCGCAGGAACAGAAAAGATTTTAATGGTACTATTGAGAAACAGTTAGCTCCAAAATATCGAGACGGGCCTGCGATACTTTGAGAACTCAACAAACTAGAGGTTGTCCTTGGGAAGGGGGACAATGCAGTAGCAGCGCTTGATGAGAGCATTTGGAAGAAAAAATCACTTTTATGGAAACTACCTTACTGGCCATTTCTGAGTGTACGCCACTGTCTTGATCCCATGCACATCACTAAAAATGTGTGCGCTAACACTCTTAACACCTTGATGGACATAGGGGGACATCGAAGGATTCACTAGCCACACGCCTAGACATGCAACACATGGGAATTAGGACGGGGGGACATCAAAGGATTCACTAACCACACGCCTAGACATGCAACACATGGGAATCAGGAAAGAGCTGCATCAAGTGGAGCTAGAGAATGGCCAGTTCAAACTTCCGGTTGCGTCATGGACATTGAAGAAGGAAGAAAAGCGTGTGCTTATTTCTTTCTTCAATGAACTCAAAGTCCCAATGGGCTACTGTGCGAACCTGAAGAGGCTAGTGAACATGAGAGAACTCAAGTTGAACTATGGCCCTATGAAGGCCCATGACTATCATGTCATTATGACTTAGCTGCTCCCTGTTGCCCTACGTGGTATCCTCCCCCCAAAGGTTCGCGCCCCAATCATAAAGCTTTGCTCGTTCTTCAACGCGATCTCAAAAAAGGTCATTGATGTGTCCACGCTAGAGCAGCTGCAGCAGGACATAGCCAAAACTCTCGTTAGGCTTGAGATGCATTTCCCGCCGACTTACTTTGATATCTCATTGCATCTGCTCAGTCATCTTATTGACCAAATTAGAGCCCTTGGCCTAATGTACCTACATTAGATGTTCCCTTTCGAAAGATTGATGAAAGTTTTTAGGAGGCATGTTAGGAATAGATTTAGGCCAGAAGGGGGCATGGTTGAAGGATGGTCAACGAAGGAGGCCATTGAAGTTCTGCACATATTATCTAGACATCAAAAGGGTCGGAGTTCTAGAATCTCATCACAAGGGAAGATTACGTGGCAAAGGAACGATCGGAGAGAAATCTGTTATAGTAGACGACCCTATTTCTTTTAGACAGACACAGTTCATTGTTCTCTAGCAAGCCGAGGGTGTGATGCCATACATTGATGAGCACAGGCAATCGCTGCAAACTCTGTATCCAAGCAGGTCACAGGCTTGGCTGAATAAAAAACATAAGGAGGAATTTGTCAACTGGTTGCGATGTCGCTTGCTTGGAATAAAGTTGGATAATCAACTGGATGCCTTAGCCAAGGGACCTTTGAGTACATATCTTAAGTACCAAGGGTATGAGATCAATGGATTCACATTTTACACAAAAAAGCAAGATGGAAAGAGCACATACCAAAATTGTGGTGTTTGTTTGGATGCTCACGACGAAAACGGCAATGTGCAGGCGACATACTATGGTTTCATAGAGGAGATATGGGAGCTAGCCTATGGTCCATTGAAGGCAGCTCTTTTTTGCTGCCAGTGGGTTTAGCTCGAGGAAATCAACAATAACAGCGAAGGGTTCACTACCGTTGATCTCACTAAGACTGCATACAGAGATGACCCCTTCGTCCTTGCAAGAGATGTTATGCAAGTCTTCTATGCAAGGGACAACAAGACAAAAGGAAGGCTAAAAATAATCCTAGAAGGGAAAAGGAAGATTATCGGTGTCGATGGAGTGATGGACGAAGAAGACTACAGGGGCTATCAAGAAATGCCTCCATTTGGGGCGAACGTACCCCTACCTATCATTCAAGAGGGTGATGAACTTGCTTACGTACGACTTGATCACAATGAGGCCCTCATTGTTGATGCATATAAAGATAGTTAGATTATTGTTAACTATGTAATCATTATGCACATAACCGTGAAGGATGTTTGATCCTAATAAAACTCTCATCTCCTCTCTCCTCCTCGTTAATACTCTGCCAACTCAGCAAATATGCCGATGTATCATAGCAATTAATGAGAATGAAAGTTATTTAAAACTGCCATTGAGACTAACCTTATTACTATTCAAACACTCGATTAGACACCCGATGTAACATTTCTAAACTTTACTCTCTGAATTTAAACACCAGCTAAATATAAATATAAATATATATATCTAGACTTCTGATATAAGGACATTGGGGAGGCTATTCTCTTCTGAGCTACTACTAGTAGTGAGGGATCCATAGCTCCTCGGTGCCACTGGTCCCCAACCAGTTTGTAGTCCCTGCTCGCAATACTCGAAGGAGCCTAGCCCACAATCATCATCGAGCAAAGGTGTAGTAGCTCCATTCCTCCTCCAACCTTCATTGATCATTGATGTATGTGCTCCTAGAGATGTGAATGGGAACGCCTGTGGCTTGTGTGTTGACTGTTGAGTGATCCATTTACTTGATGCGTGTACTGTTCTAGTCTCCAGATTAGGCCAAAATGAAGAGGAACGCTAAGAAGGCCACAGAGAAAGAAGGTACAAAGGCGCCCCCGACGACCCGCGCTTGAATCTTAGGCGTGCTAAATTTTTTGATTTTTTCATTTATTTATTATATAGTAGTAGTGCGTTATGACAGGATAAAAGAAAAAGAACAACTAATTATAACGTAATTCCTATTCTAGCGTAGTGGTTAAGGCTCCAAACTAAGAACCCCGAGACCTGGGTTTGGATCCTAGGCTCGGTAAATTTTTTTATATTTTTATAAAAAAATTGTGATGGCAGGCTCCAAACCGATAGTGATTTTTTAATATTTTTTTACTAAAAGGCTGCGATGGCGGCAGGGCCCTTCACTGTCGGTTTTGGTTTTAAAACCGGCAGTGATAGCGCTGCGATGGCAGGCTCCAAAATGATAGTGATTTTTTTATATTTTTTTACTAAAACCGATAGTGATAGCTTCTATCATAGTCGGTTGCTCGAACCGACACAGAAGGCTCCATTCACTGTTGGTTTTTAAACTAAAACCAATAGTGATGTATAGATGCTCCTCACATGCCAACAATGCTTCCACTGACTACAACAGTTGGAACACTGCACCCACCTACCCCGACAGCTTTAGTTCAGAAATAAAAATGTACCACGACTGCTAGCCCCTATAAAGTGGCCCTAGGCCAGGAGCTAGCCTCTCCATGCATGTTGGTTTCAACCAGGCCTTATCAGCCATGATACAATGTTTTCCTCTCACAACAAACCACATATATCGTTATGTGTCGTAGTCCACCAAAATGGTGCACACAAGAGTTACTAGAAGAATGCTACTGAAGATAGAGCAATGCCGAAGATTGAAGATGCCACGAGGTTCACAGAGCCATCCGCTATGGTGTGCATCTAGAAAAAGGCCATGTACAGACAAGGCATATTCATCGATGCCACCTTGTTATCTCCAACCGGTATAGCTCGTAGACCACCTCGGTGCTGCTATTTGACCCTAGTTGGTGCTAGAAGAATGCTACTGAGGTGGTTACATTATAATGTGTTGATACACATTGATTGTAACATTGACATGTACGCAAATAGGTCATTGTTATCGTATATGGAATTTTAGTGTAAGGTCTTTGTTATCGTATATGTAATTTATTTCTAATATTTTTGTTATTTTTTGATGTATTTCATTACTATCTAAATAAATATATCGTTGTTGTTAAAACTTTCCCACTGTACTATCTAAAGAAATATATCCTTTATATATATGCACCTTCACTGTCGGTTCTTCTTACAAACCGGCATTGATATTAACTTTCACTATCGGTTCTATTTAAAAACCGGCAGTGATATTAACTTTCACTGCCAGTTCTACTCAAAAACCGGCAGTGATGTCCATGCCCCCCTATATAAAACAAACCGCCAGCCACACACATCAATCCCACCCACCCACGAACTCTCAGTCTCATTTCTCATGTTTCATTCTCACTTCTCAAGAAATCCACTCTCTCTCTCTACGTGATTTGGTCATGGCTCCTGCATTTTTCAATGATATTGATATGTTGTCTTCTCCAATATTCTATCTATATGCATTTGATCTATATTTATATTCATGTTTCTTTGCATTCTACATTTATATATATTTTATTCCTTGCATTCGATCTATATTTAATTATGCTGCCACATTTTACTTGGAAGAATTTTTTGTGCATATATTTTATGTTCATATTTTTTGGCATTTTATCGATCAGGCGGTATGAACAACGGACCTCCCCCACCATAAGAACCAGGTTTCCACCCTGGCGATGAGCCATTCGCTCCTAATGTGGCCATTCCACGGTTCCCTGTTCTAGCTATTGTATGAAATATTTTCCAATATCTTTTATTTTTTTATGCTAACAAATAAGTGTAATTAGTTTAATATCATTATTGTATACATATATGTCACAGACTATATCCTCAATAGATTGGCTGCGAACAGCACTTAGCTAGTTCTTTATCTCAGACATTGTCGAGAACACGGCATATAATGCAAGTGGTTGGCTATGGACATGTGAACTCAGTTTTTCCATCCCTTTGAGGGGTGCAAACCATCAGAACCATATCCATGAGACGGAAAGACAGAGCCCGGACATGATAAGTGCCCAATTCAGTGCCGTGCGCATCTATTTAGAGGCACTTCGATGTGTTTGCTATGATGTGCCTGATTTCTCGCACTTCAACGCACTTCCTTTGAATGATGGTGATATCCTCATCCCTCAAGCAAGCGAATGGTTTGTGTCAGTACAAAAAGTGACCAACTAGTCAATATTTATAGTTTTGTCGTATGTTGTGATCGAAGGTGGCCTAGCACTCAATGACACAGGGTTTATACTGGTTTAGGCAACGTGCCCTACGTCTAGTTTGAGTCGGTCGGTGACTTTATTCCTGAGCCTAGGTGCTCGAAGTCTACAGTGGGGTTACAAACGAGAAGGAGAAAGATGGGGTGTATGAGAGGTCCAGTCGACTCCGGTCAGAAGGGCTGAGAGCGATAGGAGCTCCGCTATGAGCTAAGTGTTCAAGCGTGTGCTTAAGGTCTGAACCTGGCGGTTCTGTGGTTGTGAGCTAGTAAACTTGATCGATCTAATGAATCTGAAGGCACTGAGCTTGAATCAACTTGGGTTAACTTGGTCTACTAGGAGATAGCGCATCCCCTTTTATAGATGAAGGGGATGGCCTTACAAGTGAGAGGGAGATAGTACGAATGCTTCTAAGCCTTTTTGCCCATGCCAACGGGTGTAGGATAATGGTAGGCACCCACAACATTGTTGATGTCACTGTAGGATGTCAGATGCATGTGGGAGGTTACGTCATCTTGTTCGGGTATGGCAGATATTGGTATCTGCTATACTGTTGATGCCTAGAGGCATGTGAGGGGTTTTCACCATGTTTACTCGGTATGGTAATTTTGGCGCCCACAACACTGTTGATGCCCATGGGCATGTGGGGGGCTTACCATATGGGAGTCAATGGCGCCAACAACACTGTAGAGGAAAATGTTGGCACCTACAATACTGATTGTGTTAGGGCGATTATGGAGTACTATTTCATGTAGGGTATGGTCCCTGGCACAGTGGCTTTGACTTGTGAGCCTTGCCTTGCTTTTCTCTGCATGTCTCTTGGTCCCTTCTGAGCGGGCATCTCTGGTCAGTTGATCTCAGTCGGCTCTGTTCGTGCCAGTTGGAGAAGGACAGTGAGCAGGGGCTAGATGTATAGAGAGAGCGGGGTCGGAGTTGGAAGTGGTGCTTTTGGCCAGTCCTTCCGGTCGAAGAGGCCGTCTAGAGGCGGGCTGGTGACCGAATTGAGCGCTCTGGTCGGAGAGGTGGGACGGAGTTAGAAAACAGGCACTGTTCCTCCTCGGCCTGACCTTCCGGTCGGAGATTGGACCACTCCCTCGGCCTATTACTCCGATACTTGGGCCAGTCCATGAGTTGTGCGTTGTCAGTTTGAGCTAAGCCTTTGTCGAGGAAGCCGGTCCTCGAGGGACCTAGGGTCTATGAACCCGACAGGAGCCCTCGAGCCCCCTTGCGATTTGGGCAGAATCATCTAGGGGATTTTTGCCTTGACATCAGGTGCGCGCGAGCGCACCTGCGGTTGTAGCCCCCGAGCCCCCGGGTGGTTCGGGTAGAACCGTTTGGGGGGGTTTTCCTGTGTCGCCAGCGGGGGAGGTTTTTTTGCTTTGTCATTGGGTGCGCGTGAGCGCACCCGTGGGTGTAGCCCCTGAGCCCCTGAGCGGTTCGGGCAGAATTGTCTAGGGGGTGTTTGTTAGCGGCGTGTGTGCGTGTTTTTAGTTGAGACAGAGTTGTCAACCAGGGCATCATTGCGCAGCCATGGTCTTTAGTCATTTTAGAGATTTGGGTGAGATGGAGTTTGTGGATCCAAGCGTCGATGCGCACCGTGGGATTAGGTGAGGCAGCTAGTTTAGTTAGTTTGGGATCGGGCGAGCCAGAGCTCGTAGATCCTAATGGGGTGAGATCAGGGTCGTACACCTAGTTTTGTTTTTGGAGCGTAGTCAAAAGTGTAGCCAGATGGTGCAAGATCGGGGTCGTAGACCTAGGTGTTTGGAGCGTAGTCAGAAGTGTAGCCGGATGGGGCGAGAACGGGGTCGTAGACCCAGGTTGTTTTTGGAGCACAATCAAAAGTGTAGCCGAATGGGGTGAGATCACGGTCATAGACCTAGGTATTTGGAGCGCAGTCGGAAGTGTAGCCGGATGGGGCGAGATCAGGGTCGCAGACCTAGGTTTGTTTTTGGTGCGCAGTCAGAAGTGTAGCCGGATGGGGCAAGATCGGGGTCGCAGACCCATTTGTTTGGAGCACAGTCAGAAGTGGCGAGTTCAAGGTCACAGACCCAAGCTTTTTGTGTCTTGAGCCCCCAAGCCTTGTTGGGCCTTTGTAGGGTTCAGTGTGAGTTCTATGCGTTACCCCATCCTCGGTTCCTCACAACCGGAGGGGCTGAGTTTTGTTGCTTGTCCCGATCGCTCGGGCTTGAATGACACGCTCGGTGAGTTCGCTAATGGGTATGATCGAGTGAAATCTAGGTCCATCATTCATGATGGGGTCAACATAGCCCTCTTGTGAGATTCCCCTACTCCTTTACCTGCAACCCGATAGATGCCTGGGTCGTTCCGGAGACTGACCCGGGTGGCCTAATAGCCTTCCCTCAATGGAGATTCTGTGGGCTTAGCGAGAGGTTCAGGATCGAAGGAGAAGGTTGAGATGACCCTATCTGATAGACTAGGCGAGGGCCACATGGGGCTTATCTGCGTTTTTCTCCCCTAGCTCTGTTGGTTGCTCATGTTGAATGAGGCAACCGCCGCTTCGTGACGCAACATGGAGCGTTGTGATGCGTTTCGCTGCACGTGCGATGCTTAGTTCCTGAGCCCTCGGGCGGTTCAGGGCCAGAATCGTCCGGGAGGCATGGGCATATGGAATGAATGCGCATATGGATGTATGAAATGATTTATAAAGAAATAGAGGGGTTGGTAGTTTTTACCTTGATGACTCGAGTGACAGGGTTTGGAGAGCTCCAGTCGGAAATGTCCGTCCGGGACCCATGCTCGTCGTTCATGACGTAGTCGGCATGGCCTTTATGGGGCATCCCTTTGCTCCTTACCTATCTCTCGATGTTTATCCTAAGCGATTTGTTCGACTCAGGGGCACCTAATGGTCTCTCCCAGCAGAGATCTCGTTTTGGGTTTTTCTAGGTCTAGCCTAGGGAAGCAGGGAGACGCCCGTGTGCAGTGGTGCTTTGGTTCTTGTGCTCGGCGTGTGGTAGTGGTTGGTCATGCAGTAGTGGTGGGACATGCCCAGGCCATGTCCCGTCTGATCAGAAGCCATTCCGTCGAGTAGGGCACATCTCATTGGTCAGGGCGTGTCTCATCTGCATTAAATGGGAAAGAGAGAGTTTCTCGCTCCACCATTTTGCCTTCCCCAATCGGCATGCCCTTCCCTAACTGTTGGTCCCTTTTCCTTAAGTAGGAGAAGGGGAGGGTTTTCACCCCGTTCTTTTGCCTATTTCTCATCTGCCACCTCCTTTCCTCTTCCTTCTTGCCATGAGCGTTCCTGAGAGTCGTGGTGGTTTCTAGGAAAGAAAGGGGAGAGAGCGAGGGAGAAGAGAGGAACTCACCAATCCTTTTGTGATCCCAAAGCGAAATGTCGGACTGGAGGTCATCCACCATGAGGGAGTCGGTGTTGAAGGCCTTTGTTGCAAAGGGGTTCCTACCGCCAAAGGAGGTGGCGCACTGGAGGGTTCCCGAGAGGGAGGAGTTCCCGCAACCTCGGCCTAGCGAGGTGGTGTCCTTTCTTACCTTCCATGAGCGTGGGTTAGGGTACCAAGCGCACTGGTTCCTGCATGGGCTCCTTAATGAGTGGGGTCTAGAGCTGCAGCACCTTAACCAAATGGGGGTGCTGCATATCGCCAACTTCGTCACTGTCTGTGAGGCTTTCCTCGGGATGTAGCCGCACGTGGATTTCTTCTGACGGCTATTCTCTAGGAGAGCCTTGACGGTGGAGAATACGGCTGAGATTGTGCTGGTGGAGGGTTATGCCCTGTAGAGGAAATTGAGCGCGGTGGCTCGTATCTTGTGTACCTCCCCTATGACTCCAACCGAGGGTGGCATGGGGAGTGGTTTTACATTAGGAATCTAGAGAGGCATCGTTCCCGGCATTCACCGGTGAGAGGCCGGAGAAGCAGGAAAGTTGGTCGTGGGGTTGCGCCCGCAAAGAGAGGAAGAAGGTGGAGGTCATCGAGGAGGAGCTATGGAAGCTTGTGCGGCATGGTCTTCATGGGGCGCACCTTCCCAAGGGTCTAGAGGGCGTGGCCTGGCAGGCCACTCAGAAGGAGGTGGCAGATGTCAAGAAGAAGAAGAAGATCGAGGTGGTTCATTGGAAGTACAAGAAGGAGAAGGAGGTTGCCCGGCGCATGAAGGCTAGGGAGAGGAAGAGCGATTTGAGTCCGAGCTCGAGCTAGAGGATCCCACGGATGTGGACAACATGGTTTCCTCTAAGGAGGAGGAAAGTGGGGAGGCCATTGTGACCTCAACGCAGCATCGCGACCCTACGACAATGTTCGCTGGTGATGAGCAGGAGGCCACGCGGCGCGCGGTGGTTAACATGCCGAGGAAGTGTGCGGCGAGCGTAGACACCGTTCGTGAATGGGAGGCAAAGCGGACGCGGTCACCATGCCCCTTGGTGGCATCGCTGGTCCCGTCCCCGCCTACCACGGACATGGCCAAGCAAACCGAGCAGTCCAAGGAGCGGACTAGCACCAGTGCATCGCCGGGAGCGGTGCCAGCGTGTGACTCATGGCCGAAGGATGCCCCGCCTGCCGTGGATGTGGTTGAACATGTCGGGAGGTCCAAGGAGCAGACTGTCACTAGTGTGTCGCACAACTCATAGCAAGAGGGTGCTCCACCCGCTGCTCCGGTCGGGGAGCCCCGAGCCAAGGGTCACAGTGACCGTTAGGTCGGGCAGGAGCCGGTTAGGAGGACTCTACCCTCGGCTGAAGTGAGGGGGCCCAGGTCATAGCCTGGGAGCGGTCCTAGCCCTACAGGCCTGTTGACGCTGGGTCCTGCCTTTAGAGTCATGCCGCTCACCTCCCGGTATGTTTTCCTTTGTCCCTTTTTGATCTTTTGCTGTTGAGTCATTTTGGAGTGTGACTTATCTACACCCTCTGTCAATGGCCGGGCAATGATGGGTTGAGTATTGCCCCAACCTCCATGCAGGAGGCATGGAGGCCCACCCTATAGCTTGTCATGGTGAGTGGCGGAGGGAACAGGGTGGCGGCGGGGAGCCCTTCCCTTCTGAGGGTAATTACTGCTATAGTGATAGCGGCGGTGGTGATATTGGCGGTGATTCCGATGTCGATGGCAAAGGTCATGTCGAAGGTAACCCTTGCAGCCCCTCCTCTATCTGCTATGGTAGAAGAGGAGAGGGAGACTGAGCTCCCTACCTCGATGAGCGAAGGGTTGCACGGCTCACCCTTGTGGTCAAAGCGGAAGGTGCTGGGGGGAGACATGGCTAGGGCAGAGTCAAAATGCTCGGCGGTGGCCCATGCAACTAAGGTGGTGGACATCCTATCCGACGACGAGGCTGATGACATGGTGGAACTGCCGGTGTCATCGCAGGAGCTGGCGGTGGTTCCATCGGAGTCTGGGCCCTCTAGTGGGCTGCTGGAGGGTGACTTGGAGTGGTCCTGCCCTGAGGACCTAGCAAAGGTGCGGTTCATCCTTCAGGATTCACAGGAGCATCAGCTCTAGGACATCCTTTGAGAGCAAGGACATGTCATGGTGTCCAAACTCGCCAATCTGTCCGTGAAGCTCAAAGACGCCTAGGAGTGGGTTAAGTCCGCTTAGCAGTTAGTCGAGGTCAACCTGTAGCTTGCCGCGGAGGTGAGTTTCCCGTACTCATCCTTGACCTCTGCATCTTTTGTTGGCTGCCTTAGCATGCTTGTTTTTCATAGAGTCTGAAGGGGATGTCATCCTGCAAGTCTTGCTTCCTCCGAATGGAGCACACCTGGATGGCTGAGCTTGAGCATCAGCTAGAGTCCACTTGCTATGAGTCCCAGGACTAGGCAGCTGAGGTGACCATGGGGCGGCCAGAGGGGCAGCGTGTAGCAAAGTGGGTGACTGCTGTTGAGCAAGGGCTCAAGGCGGCGAAGGCCTGTCAGGCGGAGTATGAGGTAGGGTTGCGATCATCCCTGGCGGACACCAAGGCGGTGCTCCCAGAGTCCTTAGCGGCCCTTGAGTCAGAGCGGAGTGCTTTGGTGTCAGAGTAGAGCACCCTAGAGTCAGCACGGAAGGCCCTGGAGGTGGAGTAGAGGGCCCTAGAGGTGGAGCGGAAGGCCCGGTCAGAGGCAGACCAGGAAGTGCTTGCGCTTCAGGGCTGGGTGATGGGGATGGAGGAGGCAAGCACCCAGTTGCATGAGCAGGTGGCTCGGCAAGCGGGGGAACTCTCCGTCCTTGAGAACTTCTACGTTGGTGCGTACCTTTTCTATTTCTCGTTGTGTTGGTTTCTTCCTTCAGCCTATTTCTGAGCTTGCCCTTCTTTAAGAGCTGGGCGGAAAGGTGAGGTTGTTGGAGCAGAACCTGGAGATGGCCAAGGCAACTTTTGGCTAGAATGCAGAGGAGCTAGCCAAGTCCAGTGAAGAGCGACATGCTCTTAAGGGGGACCTTGACCAGATCCGCAATGTTGCGTAGCTCGTCGTCTTGGAAGTCTTTGGGTCGGCGCTAGGCACTAGCGCGCCCGTCGTCCAGCTGGCGGAGGTCCCGGATGTGGTCTGAGACCTTATCAGGAGTGGGCTGTTCTATGGAGCATCGGGGGTGTTGACTTCGATGGTGATGCACCACCTGAACCTAGACTTCGCTACTATCTATAGTGGGTATGCTGAAGGCTTGAGCATGGAGGACATCCAATCGATCGGGGAGGGCTTGCTGCCGCACGCAAGGTCGGTGGCAGAGCAAGTCTCTGCCTAGTGGGTGATGGACGTTCGCCATGAAGACATGGCCAGAAGCATGTATGGGGAGGACATTGCCTAGCCTACAGATGGCACAGAGCCGAGGTCGGAGGTGGACGTCACCCCGGCTTTGACTGAGCAGAATGTCGTGAAGCCAAGAAGTGAGCAGCCCGCGCCTTCGTCGATCGCACCGACAGTAGATGCCGTCGAGCTGGTCCAATAGCTTGTAGAATATAAGTAGTTTAGTGAATGTAAAAAGTTTTAAGTTCGTGGGGGAGCCCCCATGTAAACATTCCTATGTGCTTATTGACTATGGTTGGTTTTGTTTTCTATGATGGAGTCACTCCATTCGGGGAAGCTTGTTCCCCTTCTATTCCTTAGTTTTTTCTTAGCATAATTTTGTTTTTTATTCTTTCTTTCGTGTACCTGCCCATTTGACCCATAGGCTGCAACCTTAGGAGCCTAGGGCATGGCCCATGAGGCTAGGCTGCTCGTAACCATATGGAAAGGCGGGGTGCAATCGGTTGGAATGTTTAAAGCAAAGCCACGTAAGGCAAATTAAAGGAATGAACTACCCTTTTGATTGGGTAGGAAGGAATTTCACCATATGATAGTAAACAAAATGGAGAGGTAGTGGTGTACCCTAGTGGAGCCCCCGAGCGCCCCTGGCCAAAAAGTGCTCGGGTCAGGGTGCTTTTATAGGAGCATACGCTAAGTAAATAATGGTAAGACTGAAACTTAGGGGAAGAAAAATGACATAGCTATTCCAAGCATTCGGAGAGAATGTCATCATTGTTGTCCTTCAGTCAGTAAGCGTCTGGTCGGATCACTTCAACCTTCAATCATTCAGATCCTTGCCCGCTATGCCCCCTTTCTCAGTTGTTGCTTCTTTGCCTTTCTCTTCCTTTGTCCTGCCGTAGAAGGCGCTTGAGGAGCTGATAGTCCTTGTAGAGGTGTTTGACGGGGTAGTCA
Source organism: Miscanthus floridulus (assembly GCF_019320115.1). Taxonomy (NCBI): domain Eukaryota; kingdom Viridiplantae; phylum Streptophyta; class Magnoliopsida; order Poales; family Poaceae; genus Miscanthus; species Miscanthus floridulus. The sequence continues at coordinate 187,317,247 of NC_089587.1, read as the reverse complement.
TGGTTGGTGCATGGGCTCTCCAAGAGTTCGTGAAAGCTATAACACCCTAGGTGTTTGGCTTCCACGAAAGTGCATTTCATTTCATAAACATGTGCATCATCTATCTCATCATGCCATTGTCACTGAAACATACATATGCAACATTCGCAATTCTGTTTGTTTCATACTTGATTTGCTTGTGAATGGTAGTAGTGCAACATGTGAATGCAACATGAGTTTCTCATACCTTGAAACATGGCAACATGGTAGGAATGTGGCAAGTTAAAATAGCAACAAAGGCATGAAACGTGTGAAACATGGAATTGCAACATTTGAGTGAAAGTGATTGTTTTGTTGCTTCATCACATGTGATTAGTAGAAGTTGGTGTAGCACTTATGTAAAATGGTTAATTAGGGTCTAATACACCTTAACTACACTTAGGGTAATTGATGGGACATTGTTCATGTGGATCAAAATGACTAAATTGCCCTTTAAGTGGAGGTTTGACTTAGAATGACCTACAGAGTGCCACTATTTGACTGATTCAAAAGACCAACTTAGAGACCTTGCATGGCTATGCACCCTTTACCAAACTTGTAGCCAATTTATCAAGGAACAAAAGTCTCAATATGACCATCTCATGAAAATGGCTAGAACATGTTCAAACAAGGCCCACAAGTCATATTTCCATGCTGATTTCATACTTAGAAAATTTGCTAAGTCATAAATCCAGTTTCAGTTGGATCGAGCCAACTTTGGCTTGATGTGCCTTCTGATCCATGGAGAATTAGATGATGATCCTTGAATAGAAGTTGGAGATGGATGGTAGGCCTACAATTTTCATGTACATGGTTTTTGCAATGGATCAATGGTTTAGCCGTTTTAACGCGTTGAAGTTGCACTGTCAGGCGGTTCAAGTTGTCTGAATGTGAGCTACAGTACCTGACAGCCATCAGACAACGAACGTTGTGTGGGTGACACTTGTCGCCGGTCTCCTGCTCATGCTACCACGCACCGCGGATGCCCTAGCACGGCCAGCCACGACTTGAGCAACACCCCACGCGCCTACCCGACCGGGTTGTCAGCTCCATTTGCATCTCTTTCGCCTCTACCGCGCGCAGCACTGAAGCCACAGCAGCTCCTCCATTTCTGACCGAGCTTCTCCATCGCCTTGCACGCTCGCCACTGTAAAAACACGTCGGCCATCTTGTCCCTAGCTTCGCCGTGATCTCCTCTACCAGCTCCACCTCTCAGCCGGGTCGATTGGGGCTTGGTAAGGGCGTATTCGCCATTTCTTCCACCGCCGCCATGGCGGGACCTCGCTGGAGTTGATGCTCCACGTGGCCAACTGCCACCGCGGCCTTCTCATCCCCTCTTCCTTGCTTGGTTATCTTGGTAGTGAACTTCGGAAGCTCATACCGAGCTTAGCCGCACCCTACGGGGTCGGGCCTCACCGGAGCCGGCCAAACCGTGGCCGTGCGCCGCCATGGCCGTCGCCACCCCCTCTCGCTACGGTAATAGCTGAAAATGATGGCACCGTTAGATGCACAGGGTGAGGCGAACACCGTAGCACTGATGGCCTCGCCGGAGCTGCCACCGGCGATGAGCTACACCGCCGTCCTTTCTTCCTCCCCTGCCTGTCTCTCTGTCTTGCGGGACCCGCGCGTTAGTCGTCGTACCTAGGCGGGAACCGGCGTGGGCTGTGCCGCTTCTGGGCCACGCTGGCGTTTGCTGGCGCATGCGTTGTGGGCCGCCGTGTCCTTTTGGGCCAGCCCAGCAGTAGGGTTAGGTTTTCATTTTTGTTTTGTTTATCCTTTTTCACAGATTTGTGTATATATTCAAAAATGTGTATCTCCTAGTTGGTAGATCCAAATGATGTGGTTCTAATTTTGTTGAGTTCCTGATAATGTCTAGTTTAGAGTAAAAATATAATTTATGCCATGTTCTGTTATGAAAAATGGAGTTGCTAATTATCTCTTTTAATCATGTGGAAAATAGGGGAAATTATATCTTTTTCTGTGTAGCTCCTAATGGCTTGAAATTTTTATGGTGTACTGCTCATATCATGAATAGCTTGTAGTTAAATTTGCATACATTTTGGACACTGTATGTAGGAGTTAGAAAATTCTCTTGTTTGCATGGATGGATCTTGTGTGAATTTTCATAATTTTTCTACAGATCCTGTAAAGGTAAAATTTGGTGAGTGCTATTCTTATGCTAGAGTGATACTAGGAAAAATAAGAAATCTGTTGCTTGACACTTTTCAATAGGGTTTCCTAATTATGCTAAAAATAGACATGCCATCTGTTATTTTGGATACAGCAAGTTCTGCTTGCCCAATTGCTTTGAAATTTTTATGGTAGTCTATGTGAAGCATGAGATAGCTACTGTAATTTTTGTAGATTTTTGTGAATAGTTTTACTATATATTGCTTTAATCACCTAATTAACTAAATAAATTAGAAAATGATATTAAATAATTTATTTAGAAGTTGGCACTATACTTTTTGATGTTCCTCTAGTATGCACAACAAGTTGGTAAACTTGGTTTGGTTCAATTATGCTTTTGCATCATCACTAAATAATTAATTTAGTAACCCTATCATTTCTGGATAGATTCTATGTTTGCCTTAAATCGATTTGGTTAACGTAAGAATCATGCTTTGAAGTTTACAAATGAATTGTAGAGAATTTCATAAGCTTTCCAGAATGTCCTCATGCAAGTCATTTGGATTTGTAGAACTCTTGTTGTGATTGAATTAAGGAACTGCTCGTTTACATATGAAACTTTGACTGTTGATTTAAGTATGCCTTACTATTTCTAAGTTTGTGGTAATGTTCCTAGGTGTTAGGCCTTTAACTGAAGATGAGCATCGTTATCTTAGGTTATGCAAGTTAGGTAAGTTGATCTTGTTCTTCAAGTTAAGTTAGATACATGTTTTAAAGTGATTTGAATAGAGCTATTCTTAATCGGTAAACGAGTGTCCAGTGATGCTTCCGTTAAACACTTACTATGATTCATTCATCATGAGCATCATGTCATTCCTTATGCATCCATGATATTTATCTTGTGCATCGGCATGCAATAGGTGTACCGGAAGGTGTGACACTGCTGGAATTCGAGGAACCGAGCGAGCAGCAGCAGCCAACGTCGGAGGTTCAGGAGGTGCAGCCCTTAGGAGAAGTGCCAGACGAGGTCACCGTTGAGTGCCCGGACCACTGTCCATGCAACTTTGTGAAAGGCAAGCCCCAGAGCATATTAAGCCTCCTAATTTCTGAAATGCAGTTAAAGTATTATTATTACATATATATATTGTTGCATTAAGTTTAGGTGTTGGATGAAAACACTTGCTGCATTGGTTATCCAATCCTTGTCGAGATATTGATACCCTAAATCCTATGTAGCTCAGGCTCGTGTAGTGCTTAGCCCTGCTTAAACGCGGTAGAAGTCAGGTGATTTCCTGTCACCTGCGAGATATAGGGACATACATATGGCACGATTGGCTATATTTGCTATCGTGGAAAAGAACCTGTCTTAACTTGAAATGAAGACCAGGCAGAGGCTTGCTGGTTTGCAGTGACTCCGTCTATGTCGCTTAAGGACTGAATCTTGGAGCCTTTCCTGTTCATGTTGAACGCATGCCTCTCTCTTAGTTGGTCGGGTCTGGAGACCGACCACGAAGCCGAGTAGCTCACCTTAGGCCGGGAGTCAATAAGTATAAAGTGTGCCTCAGAAGGGAGCCATAGGCGTGAGTCCAAGGGCAGGTGATTTAAAAGTCCTGATCGTCCTGGCAGAAGGGTAATCCCTAAGAGTGCTGGCGCTGATCGAACCCGCAAATTTGTTTCCTGAGATGTCCCAAAGGTGACCCACGGCTACCCTTACAAAGCATGCCAGGGTGAGAGTTAGGAATACCCCCTCAGCTGAGTTGTAATTTGATTCGAGTCGCCGTCTCTCCCGGTTAGTGAGAACTTGACGGGCTTATCTCCAAAGTAGATACACTAAATAACCTAATGGTTCGGAAATGATGATATGATGATGACAGCCTGATTATACCTGCTATGGTTAATATTGTTTGCTCCTAATAAGTGAGTGCTCTAGTACAGGTGCTAATCTAGTGGACAAGTAAATGATGATAAGCTTGATGCTAAGTTTAAATTGGGCACTACATTCATAAGCTCTTTTACGCAATTGTGTCTAGCTAGCCCACCTCATAAGCCTTGCATGACCCTTGGTGTCTTTTATTTCTGGTTTGATGGGTAAGTCTAGCTGAGTACCTTCTCGTACTTAGGGTTTATCTCCCACCTGTTGCAGATGACCAGTTCTACTTTTGTTGCTGCAAGTATTGCCTTCTCCTGGCTAGGGATGAAGACTAGACCATTGGGCGCGGTCTCTCATAGTTCTCGTACTTGATGATGCTTTTGTGGGACATGACTCAGATCTAGCAATGTATTTAAAACTATGAAGTTATGTATTAAACTATGTTGCTTCCGCAAATTTGAACTTGGTTTGTAATATTTTATTTGAACTCTGATGGATGTAATCCAAATGCTACTTGTGAAATGTTGTAACAAATGATGTGTTGTGTTGAATCACTATGGTCTTGGTTTGTATGTCGAGAGTTGGTTGAAATCCTTCGTGATTTCCAGACTACCGAGATTATGGGAGCTTAAGTACAGGAATTTGATCACTTCGGTGATTGTTTTTGTACTTACGTTCTTATGATTTGGTCGGTTCTGTTATAGAAGTGGCCTAGAGGGTCCTATTGGGGCAGCATGCCCACGTGATCAGTCGTGGCATCTAACGTGGAGTTGGTTGGTCGGTGCCGATCCTTTCTATTCTTTCTTCCCCTCTATGTGGAGGGGCCCTCGTCCTGATCCTGGCGCTTGGCCTTTCCTTTGCCCCGGCCTCTGTTGGAGCGTGGCGGGAGCAGCGCTCGCTGAAGGTTTTGGACATAGGTCCACGGTCCTGGTCCATCAGGGCTAGGACTCCGGTCGCTACTACATGTGTCTTGGTTTGGCCCAAGCCACACGTAGACAGGCGGTCGGTATGGAGCGGCCGTCAAGTCAAGGTGAGGTGCCAATGCGGCCTCCTGTGCCGCGCTCGGCGGCCATCATGGTGATCAGGTGGAGCGACCCATCTGCTGCATCCCCATTTCCTTAGTAGGGAGTGAGGTCACGAGCTGGCATCACAATATGGAGCTCTCTGCTTGTTGCACGGCGGTGGTCTCCACTAGTGCCCAGAGGTTTCAGTGGATCACCTGTTCATGAGGGTCGTTTGGCTCGGACAGGCCACGTAGAAGCATTGCCGCGGTGACGATGTTCTGACTGGCCTGAGCGAACTATGGTGGATCAGTCCCCCTATCCATGGTGTTATGCTGGACCTGACGGGCGCGACCGCGGGCATCGCTCACCGGTCTATGCGCATAGGGCGCAGAGTGGTGTGCCAAGCATGCTGGCATAGTCGGTGGCTGATGCAGCCACTATTGTCGTAGTGCCTTGCCGTGCTCCCTTGTGAGCTCGAGGGTCTCCACATGAGAGTCTAGTGAGGTGTGAGTCTATGAGGAGTCTACTTCCGTCGATGGGTGTCCTGGAGCGTCCGCCATGGCACATTCCCGGGACGGACGGTGGCTAGGCGCCATGTCGCCGATACTTGAGCCGTCACTCTCGCCATCATCATCCATGAGGTCAAGGAAATAGGTGGGAGCATAGTCTGCCATTCCCACGAATTCAAATGTGAGAGGGGGCGGCGCTGGCATCCTTCGGAGCCCCTGGGTGTATGCATCCGTGGAAGATGCGAGGCTGTAGGGTAACCGATCGTATGGTGGTCGCGTCGGGGATCCCGGGGTTCCTCTAGGTAATCGGTGGAAGATAGAGAATAGCAAGTAAATAACAGTATGTATATTACTCACAGCGGGGTTTGAGCAGAGAGTTTGCTCATAGTGAAGCGCAGATGCCGCATAGTTGAAGTCATGTGTCCCAGAGTCAATGGAGGGCGCCCCTCCAATGAGTGCCAGGACGTGAGCCTCCTCATGGAGGTGTAGTACGCTGAGCTGGTCAGCGACAAAGTCTAGGCTTCTGAAGAGGAAGGCCTAGGATGGCTCTAAGACGGGTGGAACCCACATCCCAACAGGTGAGCATGTGGAAAACTTAAATGGGCCAAAGCGAATCGTATCGCCTGAGCCCGCCACGGCGAGGGTGGTGGAAAAATGGGCCATCTAATGACCAAAAAGTGTTGAACGCACAGCATCCTCCCCACAGATGGCGCCAACTGTCGGTACAGAAACTGACCAACTAGTGTATATTTGTAGTTTTGTCGTACGTTGTTGATCGGAGGTGACCTAGCACTCAATGACACAGGGTATATACTGGTTCTGGCAATGTGCCCTACGTCCAGTTTGAGTCGATCAGTGACTTTATTCCTGAGCCCAGGTGCTCGAAGTCTGTAGTGGGGTTACAAATGAGAAGGAGAAAGATGGGGTATACAAGAGGTCTGGTCAGCTCCGATCAGAAGGGTCGAGAGTGACATGAGCTCCGCTATGAGCTAAGTGTTCAAGCGTGTGCTTGAGGTCCGAACCTGGTGGTTCTGTGGTTATGAGCTAATGAACTTGATCGATCTAATGAATCTGAAGGGACTGAGCTTGAATCAACTTGGGTTAACTTGGTCTATTGGGAGAGAGCGCATCCCCTTTTATAGATGAAGGGGGATGGCCTTACAAGTGAGAGCGAGAGAGTGCAAATGCTTCTAAGCCTTATAGCCCATGCCGACGGGTGTAGGATAATGGTAGGCGCCCACAACACTATTGATGTCACTGTAGGATGTCAGATGCATGTGGGAGGTTATGTCGTCTTGTTCGGGTATGGCACATATCGGTATCTGCTATACTATTGATGCCCAGAGGCATGTGATGGGTTTTCACCATGTTTACTCGGTATGGTAATTCCGGCCCTCAACACTGTCGATGCCTAGGGGCATGTGGGGGGCCTTACCTTATGGGAGTCAATGACGCCCACAACACTATAGAGGGAAATGTCGGTGCCTATAATACTGTTTGTGTTAGGGCAGTTACAGAGTACTATTCTATGCAGGGTATGGTCCCTGGTACAGTGGTTTTGACTTGTGAGCCTTGCCTTGCTTTTCTCTGCATGTCTCTTGGTTCCTTCCGAGCAGGCATCCTCGGTCAGTTGATCTTAGTCGGCTCTATTCATGCCAGTTGAAGAAGGATGGAGAACAGGGGCTGGGCGTATCCTCGGTCAAAGAGAGCGGGGTCGGAGTTGCAAGCGGTGCTTTTGGCTAGTCCTTCCGGTCGAAGAGGCCATCTAGAGGTAGGCTGGTGACTGAATTGAGTGCTCCTGTCGAAGAGGTGGGTTGGAGTCGGAAAACAGGCGCTCTTCCTCCTTGGCCTGACCTTTTGGTCGGAGATTGGACCACTCCACCAGCCTATTGCTCTGATACTTGGGCCAGCCCATGAGTTGTGCATTGTCAATTTGGGCTGAGCCTTTGTCTGGGAAGCCGGTCCTGAGGGACCCTAGGTCTATGAACCCGATAGTTTGCAAGCTACAACCGTGCAGATGTGTTAAAATGGTCACTTATACCTGAGCTGTGGTTATTTGTTGTTTATTATTGTAATAACATTCTCTAATTTTTTTTTTCTTTTTCTCCGCATGCAGATTACGCTTCAGGACCTTACCTATGCTGCATGTGGCTTATGGGCTATTCTAGACCAAGCTACGGAGCTACTCGGATATGATTGGGACTTCTACAATGGTAACCTCGACCAGCTCACTTTAGAAGGATGCCAGTACTACATAAGGATTACTAACAGGGACAATGGTCGTTCAGTAGGCTACATCTATGCCGACCATTCTTTCGGTATTGTGAGGCACGAGAGAGTGCACTCATATGGGCATTAGACTTCATCGATACAAGCGGATACATATTCTGTGACATCAATTACCATATATGGCTATAGATGCATGTTAGTGTGCATGGCCCGATCGAACCCGGTAGTGATTCCGATAGTAATAAATGTTTATTTAGCTAGGTTTTCAAGGTCATAGTTTAATTGGGTTCTAATTTTAATTTGTACGACTTTATGTGTTTAATTATTGTCATGCATGTAATTCGTGTAACATTTGTTGAGCAACTAGAAATATACATTCTGGTGTCGTATTCATCTCAAACTTTTTCTTAGGCTTGCACGTGCCACATGTGAAGGAAACATCTAGTTTGGGATTTTCTGGAGATGGTTTGCTACTTTCTGAGGTTTAATTGAATTTCCGCGCGACGACACCATATAATTATAGGTTGAATTGAGTCTACCCACAAAAAGATTCAGAATGGTGCCAAACTTTTACATAGGCTCTAATGTGCCCTAAGGATAAGAATTTTGTGAAGGTCGATGAAAAAAATCTATTGGGTCCAAGATGTAATTCACCCTCTTTTGTCTTATTCAGCACAGAGAAAAATATATTACTAAAAAATGATCAAAAAAACCTCAGATCTTGTTTGGGGCCTTAATTAAGGTATATATGCTTGCCAAAAAAATTTCAAGCCATTTTGACATAGGCGAAGTATACACTCTTCACAGAGGTACATGAGCCCTTTCATCGAACCATGACTATACACATATGTTATTAAGGTTTCTATGGTTCATACGTATTCTGATGTCGTATTGGTCTCAAACTTTTTCTTAGGCTTGCACGTGCCATGTGTGAAGGAAACACCTAGTTTGGGATTTTTTGGAGATGGTTTGCTACTTTCTGAGGTTTAATTGAATTTCCACGTGACGACATCAATTTAATATAGGTTGAACTGAGTCTATCCACGAAAAGATCTAGAATGATGCCAAACTTTTACATAGGCTCTAATGTGCCCTAGGGATAAGAATTTTGTGGAGGTCGATGAAACAATCGATTGGGTCCAAGATGTAATTCACCCTCTTTTGTCTCATTTAGCACAGAGAAAAATATATTAATAAAAAATGATTAGAAAAACCTCAGATCTTGTTTGGGGCCTTAATTTGGGTATACACGCTTGCTAAAAAAATTTCAAGCCATTTCGACATAGGCGGAGTATATATTCTTCACAGAGGTACATGAGCCCTTTCATCGAGTCATGACTATACACATAGGTTATCATTGTTTCTGTGGTTCATACATATTCCGATGTCGTATTCATCTCAAACTTTTTCTTAGGCTTGCACGTGCCATGTGTGAAGGAAACACCTAGTTTGAGATTTTCCGGAGATGGTTTGCTACTTTCTGAGGTTTAATTGAATTACCGCATGACGACACCGTTTAATTATAGGTTGAACTGAGCCTACCCACGAAAAGATCTGAAATGGTGCCAAACTTTTACATAGGCTCCAATGTGCCCTAGGGATAAGAATTTTGTGGAGGTTGATGAAAAAATCTAGAGGGTCCAAGATGAAATCACCCTCTTTTGTCTCATTCAGCACACAGAAAAATATAATAAATAAAAAACTGATCAGAAAAACCTAAGATCCTATGTGGGGTCTTAATTTGGATGTGCATGCTTGCTAAAAAAATTTCAAGCCATTCCGACATAGGAATACACATGCTTCTATTTATTCAGTATATAAAAGAATTTTTAAATTATATAAACATCACTGTCGGTTTGAAAAAACCGGCAGTGATGAGATGAAACAGACAGTGATGCTGGTTATCACTGTCGGTTTATTTTGAAAACCGGCAGTGATATATAAAAAATTAAAAAAAACTATGCCAGCCCTCGGGTTTGAGCTCGAGTCTCGAGCTGCAGAGTTCTGAGACATAACCACTGCGCTAGTATAGGATGTGTGCTAAGGCTAATTTGCTTTTTTCTTTTTAACCATTAGACCGCTTAATAAATTATAATATTAAACCAAAAAAATTGGGCTGGCCGGGATTCAAACACGGGTCTCGGGGGCTAAGTTGCGGTGTCTTAACCGTTGAGCCAGTCGGAGGTATTTGAAAGAAATGGAAAAGTTATCCTACTTAACCCCTAACTGCCACACCCACATCACTGCCGGTTTGAGGATTGATCCGACAATGATATTTCCTCATCACTGTCGGTTTAGACTTACAACCGGCAGTGATGAACAATTTCCCAAAGTTATTTAATAATTTATAAAATTAAAACAAAAAATTTGGGCCACAGGAGACTCGAACATGGGTCTCGGGGGCTAAGTTGTGGAGTCTTAACTATTGAGGCAGTCGAAGGAATTCGAAAGGAAGGGAAAATTTATACTACTTAACCCCTAACTGGTAGACCCCCATCACTGCCGGTTTGAGGAATGGCCCGGCAGTGATGGTTTCTCATCACTTTCGGTTTATTAGTAGAACCGGCAGTGATAAACCTCATTCGTATATAGCAAGGCGCGGGTTGAAATCTTTCAAATTCATTTCAACCCTACGCCAACCCCTCCCCCCACGCCACCGAAGCACCACCCCGCGCCGACGGGCACCATCGTTCCCCGCACACCCATCCACCGTGCCCCACACCGCCGTTCCTAGCCCCACACTCCTCTTCTTCGACGCCGACGCCCGTGCACCGCCCCACATCGAAGCACCGCCCCACGCCATCGACTGCCCCATGCTGGAGCATCACACTATCTGTGCCCTCGTTCCTCGTCCACAACGCCGGTCGTGCCCCTCCTCCTCCAAGCCTGCACTCCCACTGCCGAGGCCTTTAGGAGCGCACAGATAGTTGCTTTCCCACACCCCACGGTGAGTCCGTGGCTCACTACTGTCTTTCTGTTTGATGAAATGCCCCACCGTCTTTGTGAGGCCTCTCAGTGATTGCTCAAGCTCGAGTTGAATTTGTTAATGAAAATGGTTATACTGAGCACATGTCCATTGTTGAAATATGTTTATTATATAAATCTGAGCACATGTCCATACCAATGACGATTGATTATATTCGGAGCATTTCTCTATACCAAGCACATGTCTATGCTTATGATGGTTGTTTTTAATCTAAGCATTGATCCATTGCCAATGGAGTCTTCTTACTTCTTAGCACTATCAATTTCCTATGATGTCAGTGCTGATGATAACTATATTTAATCTGAGTGTTTTCTCTCATCTATGATGGCACTTAGACTAAGGTTATGATGACTTAATATATTAATTGGACTGAGGCTATGGTCATGTGTAATGATGATATAATCATAAGTTGTAGTAACTATTACTGAGGCTACAGACATATGTGCTATGGTCATGTGTTGTTATCTTTTTGGTTATTTTTTAAGCTTTCTTTTATAAATTATTTTGTTCACAAATCTCATTCCTAGAGCTAATTATGAGTCACTTCAAGTTTCAAGCTTGTGCAAAAGCCAAGGAGTGTCATTTCGTGCTTTTTATCGGTCCTTTCTTGTCCTCCTATGCCATTGCCATGCTACCGAACGAGTTGCTAGCTATGCTGGAAGATCATGATTTGTTGCTGATCTGTAGCAAGCTACCTACCTAGATTAGTCTACATATATTTTTCTTTCTCAAGGAAAAAATGTTCCTTGCTACCCATCATATATGAGCATTTCTTTTTTCTTTTTAAGATAAAGGAAGAGATTTCTAGCCCAAATACTTAATTTTAATTGCACACATAAACTAAAAACAAGTGCTGTGTGCACAACACCATTTGTTCTCATGCATGCATGGTTATCAACAGTTGGCACATCTAATTAACTTTCTTAATTCTTTTTAAGAAAGCAAACAGCTATTACCTAACTTGATTTCTTTTGAGAAAAATAGGAAAGAAAAGGCAAACACCTGGTACCTAACTCTACATAACAAATGGCATGCATCAGAAATATGCTGAAGTAATCTTGCTTAGTTTCTTAGAAGGTAGAGCGATGGAACCTTTAATTTTACTATATGCAGCTTCATACAATATCGTCATATGCCAAATTGCCAACTAATTAATGTGTGTGATGCCTGGTTGTTATTTTCTTTTTCACAGTAACAACACATGGCTGAGATACAAGCAACTCATTGCAGATTACCACCCATAACTATTTTTTAGGGCGTACCTATGAAATGAACATTGCTACTACACAAACAAACATTTAAATTTCATCCAAGTAAAAATTGTAAAACTTAGCCCAAGTGTTGCTAATTTCTGCCAGCTAGTGAGGTACATGTATTTTTTCTGGACTTTGATCTGTTTCTCTTTTCATTTTTTGGACACATGCTTATCTTTTCAAATTCAAAATTTAATTTGAAAACATAAGGATGTAAAAGACCTAGAATTCTTGTTCCACACGGCCACACTGGCATCAAGGAATCTCCATCCCCAATCTTTTTTACAAGGAAATGAATCCATAAAATGTGATCAAATGTGACCTGCAAGATTTAATTTTCCCGGTAGATTATACAGGTCACACAAACTTGTCTATGAACTCTCGTCCTTTCTTTTTCTGTTCTATGGAATTTTGGAAAAGAACTTCCTGAGGGGGACTGGGGGTAGAGCAAAAAGTCCTCCTGGCGAACGAGCCTTCCCTATCATTCCTTTTCCTTCGTGGCAAATGACACTTTTGGTAGATAAGAACAAGGCGTGATCGATCGTTCAATGTGATACGGATTCACCGGACCTGTTGGTGTTTACATAAAGAAAAAAACAAGGACTGCCGCATTGCGATAGTTGCTTGGAATAATATGCTCTAAAAATGAACACCCGTTAACTGATTGGATGGATTCATAGCAGATAGCCCTTTCCTATGATGTCAATGCCGATGATAACTATATTTAATCTGAGTGTTTTCTCTCGTCTATGATGGCACTTAGACTAAGGTTATGATGACTTAATATATTAATTGGACTGAGGCTATGGTCATGTGTAATGATGATATAATCATAAGTTGTAGTAACTATTACTGAGGCTACAGACATATGTGTTATGGTCATGTGTTGTTATCTTTTTGGTTATTTTTTAAGCTTTCTTTTATAAATTATTTTGTTCACAAATCTCATTCCTAGAGCTAATTATGAGTCACTTCAAGTTTCAAGCTAGTGCAAAAGCCAAGGAGTGTCATTTCGTGCTTTTTATCAGTCCTTTCTTGTCCTCCTATGCCATTGCCATGCTACCGAACGAGTTGCGAGCTATGCTGGAAGATCATGATTCGTTGCTGATCTGTAGCAAGCTACCTACCTAGATTAGTCTGCATATATTTTTCTTTCTCAAGGAAAAAATGTTCCTTGCTACCCATCATATATTAGCATTTCTTTTTTCTTTTTAAGATAAAGGAAGAGATTTCTAGCCCAAGTATATATACTTAATTTTAATTGCACACATAAACTGAAAACAAGTGTTGTGTGCACAACACCATTTGTTCTCATGCATGCATGGTTATCAACGGTTGGCACATCTAATTAACTTTCTTAATTCTTTTTAAGAAAGCAAACAGTTGTTATCTAACTTGATTTCTTTTGAGAAAAATAGGAAAGAAAAGGCAAACACCTAGTATCTAACTCTACATAACAAATGGCATGTATCAGAAATATGCTTTAAAGGATCAAGATGCCCAAGAGGGGGGGGTGAATTGGGCTAATTCTAAATTTTCTTGCAATAATTAAATCATACGGTTAGCCCAATTAACCCCTTGTGCCTAGAAAAGTGTTTCTATTAATCTAACGCACAAAGGACTTGCAACTTATGTTCCAAACTTACTCTAGCATGGCAATTCTATAAATGTAAGAACAAGTATTGAATTGCTCAAAGTAAATAGAGAGAGAGGAACGCGGCGATGTTTTGCTGAGGTATCGGAGAGTCGCACTCCCCACTAGTCCTCGTTGGAGCACCCACGCAAGGGTGTAGCTCCCCCTTGATCCGCGCAAGGATCAAGTGCTCTTTACGGGTTGATTCTTTGACACTCCGTCGCGGTGAATCACCTAAAACCACTCACAACTTGAGTTGGGTCACCTACAAGCTTCGCTGGGTGATCACCAAGCTCCCAATCACCACCAAGCCATCTAGGTGATGGCAATCACCAAGAGTAACAAGCACGAACTCTCACTTGACCACGCGAAGCCTAATGAGAATGGTGGATGCACACTTTGCTACTCTTCATTCACTAATGAGGCTACTCTCTTGGATTCTCAAATCTCAATCACCTCACTAGGACCTTGCTCTTCTTGGCACTCACAAACGTGTTTTTAGCTGTTGGAATGAGTAAAAGTAACTCCACACACGAGTGGAGCTTCTATTTATAAGGCAGACTGAAAAATGAACCGTTATGAGCTTCTGCGGGTGACCGGACGCTTCGGTCATGTTGAAAGGATGCTCTGGTCAGTTCAACCCACACACCAGTGTTTAAGTGTTGACCGGACGCTGGCAGGGTCCGATCACCACTGACCGGACGCGTCCGGTCGCATTAAACCCTCACTGGAACCTTACTGTACTCGACCGGACGCTGAACCCCCTGGGTGCAGTCAGTACTGACCGGACGCGTCTAGTCACAGAATTCCTCTTCTGGAACCTTACTGGAGTCGACCGGACGCTGGACCTTAGTGTCCAGTCACTTGACCACTCCAGCATCCGATCGCACTGAACACAATCTCCTTAGTCAAATGAACTGACCGGACCCTGCGTCCAGCGTCCGGTCGCACCGGAGCCAGCGTTCGGTCAGTATTTGACCCTCCATTCACTTCCAACTCTCGAACATATGTGAATGAAGTTTGCTCCATAGGATCATAGGGCTATTGTGGAGCTACCTAGTGCTAGTTTTAACAAGTGTGCACCACACCTAACTCACTAGACTCACCTAGGTCAAGCTACCCGTCCATACCCCCCTTAATAGTACGGCCAAAGGAAAAACAAAGTCCTAAACTACTCTAAGTGTCTCTCCAACTCCAATCGACACTAAGAACTAGTCATCCTTAACCTTGTCGTCTATCCTTTGAAAACCGAAATGATTTCCATCATAGGGGCATGACCACCTTGATTGCCCAATTGATCTCCATTACCATAACCTAACTCAATTGCCTCTGCAAAACACACGTTAGTCATAGTAATCTTGTATTGTCATTAATCACCGAAATCTAGCTAGGGGCCTAGATGCTTTCAATGCTGAAGTAATCTTGCTTGGTTGCTTAGAAGGTAGAGCGATGGAACCTTTAATTTTACTATATGCAGCTTCATACAATATCGTCATATGCCAAATTGCCAACTAATTAATGTGTGTGATGCCTGGTTGTTATTTTCTTTTTCACAGTAACAACACATGGCTGAGATACAAGCAACTCATTGCAGATTACCACCCATAACTATTTTTTAGGGCGTACCTATGAAATGAACATTGCTACTACACAAACAAACATTTAAATTTCATCCAAGTAAAAATTGTAAAACTTAGCCCAAGTGTTGCTAATTTCTGCTAGCTAGTGAGGTACATGTATTTTTTCTGGACTTTGATCTGTTTCTCTTTTCATTTTTTTGGACACATGCTTATCTTTTCAAATTCAAATTTTAATTTGAAAACATAAGGATGTAAAAGACCTAGAATTCTTGTTCCACACGGCCACACTGGCATCAAGGAATCTCCATCCCCAATCTTTTTTACAAGGAAATGAATCCATAAAATATGATCAAATGTGACCTGCAAGATTCAATTTTCCCGGTAGATTATACAGGTCACACAAACTTGTCTGTGAACTCTCGTCCTTTCTTTTTTTGTTCTGTGGAATTTTGGAAAAGAACTTCCTGAGGGGGACTGGGGGTAGAGCATAAAATCCTCCTGGCGAATGAGCCTTCCCTATCATTCCTTTTCCTTCATGGCAAATGACACTTTTGGTAGATAAGAACAAGGCGTGATCGATCGTTCAATGTGACACAGATTCACCGGACCTATTGGTGTTTACATAAAGAAAAAAAACAAGGACTGCCACATTGCAATAGTTGCTTGGAATAATATGCTCTAAAAAATGAACACCATTAACTGATTGGATGGATTCATAGCAGATAGCCCTTTCCTATGATGTCAATGTCGATGATAACTATATTTAATCTGAGTGTTTTCTCTCGTCTATGATGGCACTTAGACTAAGGTTATGATGACTTAATATATTAATTAGACGAAGGCTATGGTCATGTGCAATGATGATATAATCATAAGTTTTAGTAACTATTACTGAGGCACATGAATAGTTATTTTCCAAACACTCCTATCTATGAAATGGTTGTGTATTATTCATAAATATATTAAATTTTAGAAGAATACATCATGTTTGAATGACAATCTAATTTACTTAAATGTATAGGCAACCATGGCTTAGTATGTAGTGCATGTTGGTCACATGCCTAGGATTTATCAAACCTGGGAAGATTGCTATGCTCAAGTCAATCGCTATCCTAGTAATTTGCACAAAAAATACAACACAGAAGCTGAAGCTTTGAGGGCCTACTATAGTCATCCGGCCTACCTTGCAAACCATGGGCAACTAGCCTACTATGGTCCAATGAATGCAAACCATGGCCATCCACTGGCACTGGGGATTAAAGAGAAGCCACCCGCCGCAGATGTGAAGATTAGGAGAATTGCTCCTTGGACTTGGAAAGATGTCATGCTTTTATTTATGGCTATGGTCATTGCTTTTCTTATTTGGAAGTTGATGTAGGCTTAGATTCATAGAACAGTAGGTGGACTTTGTTGTATGTGGTCAATCAAACAATGAACTTGTTCTAGGTGAACATATGCTATTATTTGACTTTGTTGTATGTGGACTTATTATTAGACTTTGCATTAAACATATTATATATATATATATAATATGAACATATGCTATTAGTAGTTGTCCACAACCAAAACTAACCACGATCGTGTCACAGCCATGACTCGTCGTCGCATGTCACCCCATCGTCGAAGAACAGATCGGCAATAAGAAGCGGCTGATATCGCTGGGACGGGAGAGCTGCATGATTCGACAAATGGTGACGGTGTCAATTAGGACGGTGAGAACAAGTAGCCATGGACCCCGTCCGGCTTGCTCGATCTGAGTCAAAATGACCAAGATGGCCAGGTAACTTTGGTATCATGTGACTATGTAGCCAAATATGCTAATCAATTGAGAGGGTCATAGCTTACTTGGTGTCTCTAGTAGGAGCCTCCGTTGGCTGAGGCAGAGGGTTTGGGTAGCAGGAAGGCCAGTTCCAAGCGAGGCGTGTCAAAGATTCCTGTTGGTAGGAATGCATACTGGCACATCATAGAGTTCGATGAATTTGGAGATCCACTCTCACCGCCTATAGCTTTGACCAAATACAAGACTATCCTCAGGTTACTTGTAAGGGACTTCATCCCGATTAGGTACAGGAAGTGGATTGGGAAATATGATGACCTGTGGAGGATTTTTGAAAGTGAGAAGGATTACATATGGGATATCAAGATCCCATAGTATTTCACTTTCCCAATCGAGTATGACAAGGAGTTAGTCAAGAAAAAAGCAAAAGAAATCATGGGGACATGCTTCAAGAATTTCAAGGGGACATTGTACAAGAATTTTGTCCTCCAAAATAAAGAGCCAGATTTTGATGGTGGACAGTTTAGCAAGCAGAAGGACTTCTAGCAGGATTTCAAGGAATACAGGTTATCCGAGGAGTACTTAGAAAGCGATGAATCCTCATCATCTCGGCTCTCGTGGCTACGCTAAAAAGATGCTAGAATTTGAAGCAGAACTTAAAAAGATAGATCGCCTTGCTGAGGAATGTGTTCAAGTTGAGACCGCTGATTGGGAGCCAAGATCGGTAATATACTGTATGGGGAGGAATGTATGCCACGCAGAGGACAGGAGCTTTAGCTCCACAAATCAACCCATGAATGAACTTGTCGGGGACCTAATACCGAGGTACCCCAGAAGGTGGAACCAATAACCACCAAACGTTAAAAACTTCTGGACGGAAAAGGGCGTCGTTACGCCCCTTGTTCGAATGACAGGAGTTTGGTTCTGCCTCGCCCGACGCCTTTGAGATAGCTCTGCCTCGCCCGAGGGCTCAAGGCTAGTCTTTGTCTCGCCCAACGCCTTTGGGACAGGCTCGGTCTCACCCAAGGGCTGAGGGATAGACTCTGCCTCGCCCGATGCCTTTGAGATAGCTCTGCCTCGCCCGAGGGCTTAGGGCTAGTCTCCGTCTCGCCCAATGCCTTTGGGGCAGGCTCGGTCTTGCCCGAGGGCTGAGGGACAGACTCCGCCTCGCCCAACCCTGGAGGGGTGGGCTCGATCTCGCCCAAGAGATAAGGACTGGTCTCTGCTTCGCCTGATGGCCAGGAACGAGCCTCGCCCTGCTCGATATCAGGAAGACTAGATTCTTCTTACCTGACAACTTCTCCTCGTTCCCTCATGATGATGGGTACAGGGCAAGACAAGACATTCGGGTCAACCATGGCTCCAAGGACCATACCCTGTGCCCTGGCAAGAAAAGTACTGCCAGCAAATGATGGGACAAGTGCTTTAGACCCTTCCAGATGCCACAGAGCCAGAAAGGTATTACAAGTGCATGCTCCTCGCCCTGTAGAGTTGTAGGCGCTACCTTCAGCTCTGGAACATGGAACCCAACGAAGATATACGACAACCGCTATGCTCTAGAAAAGGATTTGATATCTCCACGAACGACAGATATTTCGTCACCACGCTATGGACCCAAGGGAGCGGAGCCCACTTCCTGACCCCTCAGGTCCACCAATTCAGTAGACCTTGCCCACGGCGCTACTCCAGACCCTGACCCCACGTCCCTCCGATGAAGACTCATAGGAACCAGAAAGCGTGCGGAGCAAGGCTAGGGAGGCTCATAAGTCAAACCACTGTACTGCAGCCCATACCCTGCGTAGGGTAGCATTCTGTAACCAACCTGACATTCTACAGAGGCATCGATAGTATTGTAGGTGCTTATCTACCTTCGCACTCATCAGAATGAAGAACCAGGCCATGTAGACGTGAGCCACAAGACTAGGTAGAGTACGCATCCTAAAGCCCTCATCCTTGTAAAGCTAGCCCCCTCATCTATAAAAGGGGATGCGCTTCTTCCATCAAAGGGATGGACTTTTGACCGAACAACACCAGACACACACACACAGTCAAGCTGCTACAAAGCTCTTGGCCTCCTTTCAACCCTTCCATCAGAGACTTGGGACCAGTCCCTCTCTCGATTGTTTGTACCCCCTACGACAAACCATTCACGGTGCTAATAACACGAGCAGCAATAAACTGGACGTAGGGACATTTGGCCCGAACCAGTATAAATCTTGTGTCCTTTAGCGCACCATCCGAGCCTAACGCGCATTACTATAAATTTACTTGCCGGTGCTTATACAAAACACCAATAGTTGGTGTGTTAGGTAGGGGTGCTTACGCATTCCAAATCAGGCCTCAGATGGCCACCCATGCAATCAGCTGGGCCTCGGGCGCACACGTGCGTTTCGGTGACCTAGATTTCATCATCACACTAGGAGGAGAGCTAGCGCTGACTCACACAGTTGCCCCATCTCTCCCTTCCATCGACCTTAGCCGTCTTAGGCTTGAGGGCCTACCAGGCAACTCCCTTGGACCCTAGTCATCAAGGGAGGCCTCACACAACGTCACCCTGTGTCCGGAAGGTCCCATACGGAGTGCCCCGATAGCATTTCCGTTCGGTCTTCGCAACGTTGCAGCAACCGCTGGCCACCTTCTGGCACTATGTGTGGTTCAGTCGCTCGTGGACATCGAGTTCATGGGGACAATTGAGCATGATATGGAGACCCTCTACGAGCTCCTCAATGAGGAGCCAGGATCGTTCTCTAGCTCGGATTCCAGTAGGGGGAGCCACCACCCTTCCCGGGAATGCTTCATGGTGCAGACCCCCGAGGGTCACATCGAAAGTGTCTTCGGGGAAGAGGTCACCCCTACAGACAACCCTGATGGTAGATCCAGGGAAGAGACAATAGCCCCATCTTGCCTAAGGATGGAGCAGCTGAGGGCCCGTCAGCAAGAGATCGATGAGGTCGGGCAAGGGCTCGTCCGAGAGTACGTGGACATCAATCGTGAGATTGAACGCTGCAAAGACGGGGGGCGCGCGCGCGCCACGGCCCGCACCGTACACCAAAGGATCCTCACTGACGATGGGACCCTTCCTCACTTTGCCTGAGCCAGCCAGAACATCGCCGCAGCAACCGCCTTGCTGCATGGCCTTTCGGAGGCCACAACATCCAAGGATCGCCACGCCCGCTTAGAAATTCACACGTTGCTCGAGCGTGCGGCGGCGCAGCAGGTGGAAAGTTCATTGTCCCGATGATGCAAACCCGACACCAGCCAGTGCACGCCCTCAGTGCGTCCCACCAAGGATGCGTCCGTTCACCAAACACCGCCAGGCGGCAGGCAGCCCTCCGCCGTCCTAGTGCATCAACGCCTCGGCCATGGCCACGACGTACGCAGCATCATCGACGCTCGGAAACACGCCCACGGCAACGATGGAGAAGCAGCATGCCATGGCTACCATCCCCAACATGGCAGATGCTACGATAGCAACGAGGATCAAAGCCCGAGCCCCAGCCTACTAGGTCCTCAGGCCTTCGGTCGACACATCCTCAACGCCACGTTCCCCCTAAGGTATCAACCACCTACCAACATCCCTAAATATTCTAGCGAAACAAATCCTAGGCTTTGGCTCGAAGACTATCGGCTTGCATGTTAGGCCGGTGGTGCGACTGATGATAATTTCATTATTCGCAATCTCCCGCTTTTCTTGGCCGATTCGGCGCGAGCATGGCTGGAGCACCTACCATCCAATGCCATTCAGGGTTGGGCGGATCTGACGGAGATCTTTGTGGGCAACTTCCAGGGCACGTACAAACGCCCTGGAAACCCTTGGGACCTCAAGAACTGCCGCCAGAAGGCCGATGAAACCCTCCGTGGGTACATCCGGCGCTTCTCCCAGCATTGCAACGAGCTCCCTAACGTCGCCGACGCTGACGTGATAGGAGCCTTCCTATCCGGGACAACCTGCGAATCCCTGGTCCACAAGCTAGGATGTAGGGGCCCGTGGACTACCAAGGAACTCATGTACATCACCACCAGTCACACCTCTGGAGAGGAGGCGGTCAGAGCCATCTTTGATCGCTCTGACAGAAAGACAAGGCGGGACGAGGGCGCCGGCGAAGGCGCCTCCAACCGTCCCACCAAAAGGAAAAATAAGAAGCAACAGCGTGACAACTCGCTCGTGGCCGCTGCAGACCACAAAGGTGGTTAGAAGCCCATGGAGGGCACTCTGAACCACTTCGAGAAAATGCTCGAGGGGCCATGCCCAAACCACGCCTTCTCGGCCAAGCATCTATACAAGGATTGTGGCCTCATGCGCAAATACTTGGCTGGGGGCCTTAACAATGGGGAGCAGGGGAAGGAACCTATTCCCGCCATAGACGATGTAGAGGAGAAGGACGATGCCTTCCCAACACTGATCAGTGCCCTCATGATCTTCGGAGGATCAATGGCCTTTGACTCCAAGCGCCACCAGAAGGTCGCGCGCCGTGAGGTCTACACGGCCGAACCAGTCACACCTGCCTTCCTTCGGTGGTTGGAATCCACCATAACCTTCGACCAGACCAACCATCTAGATGTCGTCCCACACCCGGGAAGGTACCCACTTGTCGTCGATCCGATCGTCGGTCCAAAGCGGCTCATGAAAGTACTAATGGACGGAGGCAGCGGCCTCAACATCATGTATGCCAAGACGCTCGACAAGATGGGCGTTGACCGAACGAACCTCTGTCCCATCTGAGCACCTTTCTATGGCATCATGCCTGGTAGGCAAGCCATGCCACTAGGGCAGATCGATCTACCCATCACTTTTGGGGATCGGTCCAATTACCGGACTGAGACCCTCACCTTCGACATAGTGGGGTTCCCGGGGACTTTCCACGCCATTCTAGGATGACCATGCTACGCAAAGTTCATGGCCATCCCCAATTATATGTACCTTAAGCTGAAGATGCTGGGCCCCCATGGGGTCATCACCATCGGCACCTCCTTCTAGCGCGCTTACGAGTGCGAGGTCGAATGCTGTGGACACGCATCCACAGTCATCACCTCCCAAAAGGAAGTTATGCCACTACTTCCAGTCGCACCCCGTGATAGTAGTGATGTCATTCCCCCTCGGCGAGGTCGTCCGTAGCCATGATGCTACGGGAAGAACCGCAAAGTGGGCACTCGAGCTGATGGATCAGGGCATTTCTTATGCCCCCCGAACAGCGATCAAATCTTAGGTACTAGCTGACTTTATCGCGAAGTGCACCGAGGTCCAGATGCCACCAGCAGCCGTCGATCGAGAGTACTGGATAATGTACTTCGATGGATCGCTGATGAAGAAGGGCACCGGAGCAGGACTAGTTTTTGTATCTCCCCTCAGGGTCCACATGAGGTACATGGTTTGGCTCCATTTCCCCTCATCAAACAATACTACAGAATACAAAGCGCTCGTCAATGGCCTACGAATCGCCATCAAGCTGGGCATCCGACGCCTCGATGTCAGGGGCGACTCTCAGCTGGTCATCAACCAAGTCATGAAAGAGTCATGCTGCCACGATGCCAAGATGGAGGCATACTGTCAAGAAGTCCAACGGCTGGAGGACAGATTCGATGGCCTCGAACTCAATCACATCCCGAGGCGCCTCAATGAAGCAGCTGACACGCTCGCAAAAGCAGCGTCCGGCCGAGAGCCAGTCCCGATAGGCGTCTTTGCTAGTGATCAACACAAACCCTTGGTACGCTACATGGGGTCGGAACAAGCCAACGATGGCCCATCTAGTCTGACCCCAGGGGTCGATCCGCCAACTGCTCTGCCCGACCCCAAGGTTATGGAGCTTGAAGAGGACCCAGTAGCGGAGTCCGACCCTCCCAATGACTGGAGAACGCTTTACCTCAACTACCTCCTCCACGATATACTACCGGTAGACAAGACGGAAGCCCGACGGCTCACACGACGCGCCAAGTCCTTCATTCTTGTAGAGGGCGAACTCTACAAATGGAGTCACATCAGGATTCTGCAACTCTGTATCCCTGGCGAACAGGGAAAACTCCTGCTGGGCGACATCCATGGTGGAATCTGCGGTCATCATGCCACACCAAAAACCTTGGTTGGGAATGCATTCTGACTAGGCTTCTACTGGCCTACTGCAGTAGCCGATGCCGAGCAAATTGTACGCACCTGCGAAGGGTGCCAGTACTACTCTCGACAAACACACCTCACAGCGTAGGCTCTCCAAATGATCCCCATCACGTGGCCCTTCGCGATCTGGGGGCTCAACCTAGTTGGGCCACTCAAAAAGGCACCCGAGGGCTTCACCCATCTGCTTGTCACCATAGACAAGTTTACAAAATGGATTGAAGCTCGATCAATATCCATGATCAAATCCGAGCAAGCTGTGCTATTCTTCCTCGACATCATCCATCGCTTTGGAGTACTGAACTCCATCATCATAGACAATGGCACGCAGTTCACCGGTAGGAAATTTATTCGATTCTGTGATGAACAACACATCTGGATCGATTGGGCAGCCGTCGCACACCCCTAGACGAATGGGCAGGTCGAGCGCGCAAACAGCATGCTCCTTCAAGGCCTCAAACCTAGAATTTTCAACCGATTGAACAAGTTTGGCGTGCCCTGGCTCGCTGAGCTCCCGGCCGTGCTCTGGAGCCTAAGGACAACTCCTAGCCGGGCCACCGGCTACACACCTTTCTTCATGGTCTACGGTTCCGAAGCCATTCTCCCAACGGACCTCGACTATGGAGCACCAAGAATCAGATCATATGACAAATAGGGGGCCGAGGCATCTCACCAGGATGCCATGGACCAGCTAGATGAAGCCTGTGACATCGCCCGCCTCCATTCAGCTCAGTACCAGCAAGCGTTGCGATGGTACCACAGCCAGTGGGTACAGGGTCGAGCCTTCAACGTCGGGGACCTCGTCCTCCGCCTTGTGCAGAGCAACAAGGACTACCACAAACTCTCCCTGCCCTGGGAAGGGCCCTACGTCGTCGCAGAAGTACTTCACCCGGGCGCCTGCAGGTTGAAAACCATCAATGGTGAGGTCTTCACCAACGCCTAGAACATTGAGCAGCTACATCATTTTTACCCTTAAAATAAGCGTATACTCTTCCTTATCAGTTTTTGTCGTTACAAAACCTCGATCCTTAGTGACTTTCGACCCTTGCAAATCGCGAGGGGTCAGACCTCACTCGGGGGCTGACATATGACATGAGTAATACAAGTATTTCGCTTGCAAAAACCTCCTGTGTTATATTTGCAAACATTCTCTAAGTTTTCCATTCTTCTCATAAACAAGACCTAAAGGCTAAGATTTTGGGAACCAATTCTGAATACAACTGGTGGGACTGCAGGACACCCACACCCCCGCGGCTGCAACCTCTTTGCTTACCAGCTCAATTAGAATTAGTTCGCCCACGTTCCTAGTTTCTTATGGCCTAGACCGTGAGAAGGGTCGGAGGGCACTAAAAACATTTCTACAAAAAAGAGAAAGATAAAAAATTGCTTGCCATAAGCAACAGATGAAAAAATTGTTCATTTGTTGCACAAATTCGCCACTTACAAAGTGATTTCATTACAAAAAGGACTAATATGCTTGTAAATTTAGAGGACTATTTACTCAGGGGCTTCCCCACAAAATTATTCAATTACAGTCTCTGCTTAGCTTTACTACAAGTACTGTTGCGATCGCCGTGCCATGCTCTCCATCGGCGACGCCTGGGGCGTGTACACAGGCCAGCTTGTCTACTGCGGTCACCGTGCCATGCTCTCCATTGGCGATGCCCAGGGCGTGTACATGGGCCAGCTCGTCTACTGTGGCCACCATGCCACACTCTCCATCGGTGATATCCCACCGCTTCACGGGATCATCGAAGGCGCCGTCATATGCAACGCCTCTGCCGGGGTGTTCGGGGACTACGCCATCGTCGTCAGCCACAACCCCGACAGCGATGCCTCCGCCAAGGTGTCCGGGGACTATGCCATCGTCATTAGCCACAACCCCAACAATGACGCCTCCGCCAAGGCGTCTGGGGACTACGCCATCGTCGCCATCCACAACCCTGACAACAGCGTCAGGGCAGGAAATGCCTCCCGCCAAAGGAGGAGCACAGCGAACGACGGCAAAGTCGATGACATACAGCGCCCACCAGCGCCCTTTCTCCTTCGGTAGCAGCGACTCCTCAGCAAGGGTGGCATGCACCATCTCATCTACGCTGGATGACCTTCGGCTCGACATCACACTCTAGACTCATGAGTGGATTTGTGAGTTTTCTCTCTCTCGGGCATGACCCTTCCTCACTCAGGAACTGCTGCGACACACAGACGCATTCAGCGAAAAGGAAGAAGGAGGAGAGGGAGCGACTCAGAGGCAGAAGAAGTGGTGGGATGAGAACTCCCCTTCCCCTCCCTATTTAAAGAGGAGACACTGTAGCTAAGGAAAGGCGAAAGGTTGGACGAAAAACCCTCTCCCTTCCCCTCCTTAAATACGGAATCAATGCTGATAGATACCTAAGGGGACGCGCTGGAACTGACGGGACATGCCCCAATCGAGGAGGCGTCCCCCCCCCCCGGTCAAACTGGACACTACCTGGGACCATGGGATGATTCAATGATAGGACCTCTGTAAAGGGGAGCTCAACACATCTCCTAGGTCGACCATGCAGCCCAGGAGAGACGACGAATGAACGTCCAAAGAAAGATAAGCATTTCTGCCTTCTTACTTTACGCGTTAAAATTCATTCCCGAGCTTCCGACCACGTCAAACGGCAGGGACACAAACATTACTTGGGGGCTGCCGAGGATATCTACCAGTCTAGACATCCTTCTCACTCGACCCCTTCGTATGCTTGAAACTAGGGGCACAAAATATGGGCATAGAACTTTGAGTAAAACTGGATGAACTAGCAGACCCTACGCCTCGACAGCTAAGGTGTTTCTGTTCACCAGAAAAATCATACTCGACGCCCCTCGTGTCTCCAGCTTTGACGTCTGCCTTCTCAAGAAGGGTTCGTAGGGGTCCACCTACAGAATCTCCCCCAAAGGAGAAGCTGTCAGGTTGCCCAAGTTAATTAAACAGCTCGGACCACCACCGAGATACAAAAAACAAAGAATAGCGATTCTTATGCAGGTTACTCCAACCTCATCGCAAACATCAGGGCCCGAACCCCACATGGACACATCTGGTAGGAGCTTTCCATCACTCATACCACCAATGTAACGTTACCAACCCCACCTTCATTTTGATTATATTATACATATGCAAAACATCCCAACGCTTCGTGTCGCATCACGAAACGGCCGTCGCCTCATTCGATATAGGCGGCAGCAGGCCGAGGTTCGAAGGTTGGCCCGTGAAGGGCTCGAGGCTGCCTCATGCCAAACAGAGCTAGGGAGAAATAACTGAGACAAGCCCCAGTGGCCCTGCCCGACCCCGCTTAGAAGCGGACAGGGACATCTCAACCTTTTCTCGTTCGATTCTAACCCTGAGCCAAACCCACAGAATCTCCATCGAGGAGAGGCCATCGGGTCGCCTGAGCCTATCGAACGGCTTGGGCATCTGCCGGGAGGCGGGTTAAGAAGTTGTGGAGTGCCACCAGAGGGCTCTGTCGACCCCATCAGTAAATGATGGACCCGGATTCCACACGAACGTACCCATTAGTGAGCTCGTTGAGCATGATACTCGAGCCGTTGAGGCAAGTGTCGTTTACTTAGCCCCTTCGATTGCGAAAATCAAGGACGGGGTAACACGCAAATTACGGCTAACCCCTATCAGACCCTGACAAGGCCCGGGGGCTCGAGCCAATCAATACAGGGACATAGGTTCGAAGGCCCTACCTTGCTGAGCTCATAGAGTCCCCAGTTGGGGATTTCTGTTGGAAGATAAGGCGGGGAATATTGCAATGCCATCCAAAGAATTCGTCGACCCTGTCACCAAAACCACGAAATGGGATTCCATCTGAACGTTTTGGTCTCCAGTATCCCTCGACCCCAGCAAATGCAGGGGGTCGGACCTTACTCGAGGGCTGGTTAAGGTACGGCTACCTCCCTTCCTTCTTTTGAAACAATCTCCTCGCATCAAGACCAGTGGCAAGATTTGGGGGAACAGACTGGTAAGATCACAAAAAATCAAACAAAACGAAATTACGAAGCAAAATCACGAAACTGCATCCAGACTCAAAAATACCGACACTTATGCACATATTACATATAAGTTGTTATCAAAATTATTCGACTAACTACTCCCACGAAGGGAGAACCATCTCTTTCAGATTATCCATCAGGTTTTTCGCAAGGGGAGCAACCATCTTCTCCATTGCCTCTAGCTCATCATCCTCATAGGTGGACGGGAAACCTTCGCTCATCACCTTTAGGTTGATTTCCTTCTCATAATGGGCATAGGCGACGGTGAAGGCCTAGGTGATCCTGGCATGAAAAGCACTCTCCTCAAGCTGGCCCACCCGAGCCGTGATACCTGTGGCACGAGCCATGAGCGGGCTGGTCTCCATCGGCTCCACCACCTTTAGGGCATCAAGGACCACCTTGACCGTAGCTTGTAGAAGATCGTGCTCATCACTCTTAGCCTGAAGGGCCCTTCGTGCATGGGCAAGCTCCTTTTCCAGCTTGACGGAGACATTTTCGCTGCTCAACCTTTGGCTCACCGCGTCACCGAGATCCGCTCGGAGAGAGCGGACCACCTCGACATCCTCGTCCACCTTCTGCTGAAGGGCCGTGGCTCTACTCTTGGCCTTCAGCCTGAGGTCCCGCTCCATCTCTAGCTCCTTCAAGACCTCGCCGGCCTTCTCATTAGCCATGGCATTCCTCTACAGCAGCTCATCTCGCTCCTTTTGGAGCCTGGCGATCTCCTCCCCATCTAGCTTTGACCTCGCCGACAAATCCTCAAACATCCCGTGGGCCTCCTCTGCGTCCTGACATGCCTAGTCCTCCTGCTCCTAGGCAGTAGCAAGCTGTGCGGCCATGTCTGCTCACAGCCGGGCCTCCTCGAAAAGGCGATCCCACTCCGCCTTCTGCTCGCGAAGGAATCAGAATTTATTCCGGCTACGAGCAACAAGAATCTAAAGAGGAAGAAGACTAGTATCAGAAATGCGAAAACACAAAAACATGCGAAGAAAGAAGAAAACCAAGCGAATACCTAGGTAGTAGGAACAATGATTTCACGCAGGGCTCCTCTGGCCTGGTCTAGGGCATCCAGCATGGTTGAGATTCCAATGTCAAGACCATCCCGCTCTATGCTCTCGACATGATCATCGAGCGAGAAAAGAGCCGACGTCGGATCCTGGGCAGCCATCCACTGGAGTGGTGGCTCCCTCGCATGGGGGAGCGGCTTCCTCCCGACAAGGGGGCCAGGGGCGGCTCCCTCCTAACCCTATGTGGCACCACCGCCATGCTCGAGGACCCTCCGACCAGACCCTCCTCCATCTTGCCCGCTTCGAGCGCCACGGGCGGATCCACCTGGGCCCCTGGTGGCGCGGATTGCACTACGCCCACGAGAGCCACCA
The DNA here is from genome assembly GCF_019320115.1 of Miscanthus floridulus. Taxonomy (NCBI): domain Eukaryota; kingdom Viridiplantae; phylum Streptophyta; class Magnoliopsida; order Poales; family Poaceae; genus Miscanthus; species Miscanthus floridulus. Next base: position 187,288,753 of record NC_089587.1, on the reverse strand, counting down.
CAGTTGCGCCCGGTTGATCCTGGCTTGGCGCGGTCATGACCACCTCCACCTGTGGTATGTGGCCCTCGGCCGGCTGTACCACACCCGCCATGGAGGAAGCCACCTGTTCGGTAACCACAGCGGGCGTGGGCGCCACCACAGACGCCGTCGGGTCGGCCAACACGGCTCCAACATTGGCACCACTCCTACCCGAAACAGGGGTAATGCCAGGTGACGCCATTCGTCCCACTTGAATGGCGAGGCTCTTCTTGGGCACCAGCCCCAGGGGGTGACCCATCCGTAAGAACCTACACAAAGGTAATAGCCATTAGCACAAAATAGAAATGGAAAAAGGATGAAAACAGGGGAATCAGCAGCTTACGTTGACGTCCTCGGCCGGTAGAAGTGTTTTGGGGACGGATCCTTAGATCCCTGCCCCGACTCGTCTAGGTGGGACCGTTTCGAGCCTACCCCCTGCTCCAGGGCAGGGGGGCTCACCTCATGGGGCGCGGCACCAGAGCCGCTCCCCTCCATCGTCTCGTGGGGCGCGGCACTAGAGCCACCCCCCTCCACCATCACCTTGGGGTCAGCAGCGGTAGGCCCGCCTTCCCCAATCCACCGATCCTCGGCTGGCACGCCGTGTGAAGCGGTGGACTCTCTGGCCTCCACCAACCTCACCGACTCACTTCCCTCCACGTGGAATGGGAAGAGTCCCTGCATGGACGGGTGGGCACTTGTCAGCGTGTTCTCATCCTCCAGGACGCCCCAATCCACATCAATGACTACCTCATCATCATCATCATCATCGTCATCGTCATCATCACTACTCACGTCCTCTCCCCGATCCCATGCCTCCTGCTTCAGTCATTTCGCCTTCTTCATCTGCTCCCTTGCTTTCTTGTCCCGCTCGGCTGCGAGTCAATTCGCCGCTGCCACGGCCTTGTCCTTGGGTAGCGGAACTAGACTGTCCTTGAAGACTAGCCCCCTCGGTTGGTTCCAACATCATGAAGGCGAGTATCAAAAAAAATTGGAGATTCAGGAAAAAGAAAGAGCACGAGAGAAGAAGGCTTACGAATTCAAAGAACCCAGGCTCCGGCCACATTGGGGGATGTCCGGGCACCGGATACACAATGTCGAGGACGCTGCCTGTGGAATCCTTCATCAGCTCTGTCGCCTCCTTAATGCGCTGTGCCACTTCCGAGAAAGGGAGTGCCTCGTCAACGAGCATCGTCCCCTCGAACGACATCCCGGGCATCATCCGATGCAGGGGAAGCGCGCGCGCCATCAGTGGCGCCACCCTCCTCGCATGATAGGCGCCGATAATCCCCATCCCCTTTACGCCCCATTCCTTCAGGGCTTGGAGGGCGGAAAGAAGGTCGGAGAGGTGTTTCTTGTCTTTGTACTAGATGCCCCAAGCCCATGACTCCGGAGCCTTTTCAATAAGGCGCCCGGTATACCTCGGCAGGGTGGCACTCACATCATCCCTGACATAAAACCACTATGAGTGCCATCCCTTGTTGGAGGTCGCCAGATGCATGGACGGGTAACCCTTCGGCCGGGTATGGCGCAGATGAACGCTGGCACATCCCATTGGCATGCTCACATCCTTTCCCCCAACCTTCCTCTTCGACAAACTAACGGTAAAGAAATACCGCCACAGATCGAAGTGGGGATAGATCCCTAGGAAACCCTCGCACAGGGCAACAAACGCAGCCATATGTTGAACCCCATTGGGAGTTAGATGCTGCAGCTCCACCTCATAATAATCTAGTAGCCCCCGAAGGAATCTATGCATGGGTACCGCAAATCCCTGCTCATGGAAGATGGCGAAAGAAACGACATACCCTTCGAGCAGCGCCGGCTCACCCTTGTCAGCAGGTAGCAGCCACTCCTGGACGGCGGACAGCGGGCGGAGAAGGCCACGGTGGATGAGGCCCTCCAAACGCCATGAGGTGATGCTAGATCTGCCCCATAACTCCATTGAAGCAATTGGGGAGAAAGGCAGGCGCAAGCTTGACAACGGCTACAACACGGATGCGAGCCGGTCGACGGTGGTGGGGCAGGCACAGGAGGCAAGGATGATTGGCAGCAGATGTTTCAGACACAAAGGCAAGGAGGCAAAATACGAAACCTTAGAGGCGAACCCCATGGTTTTATAGGGGCGACGGACGCGAGAAGGGCAACCGTCCGCCTCGATCTCCGGGCCTACCACACACACCGCCGCGTCACGTCGCGGGACACGCGCCCGCAGTCCCTATCCTTTCCCACCAAAAATCACGGTGGACGGTTCATCTTCCCTAGACAAATATGGACTCTCTTCCCACCTGGGGAAGGCAGGTCACAAAGATTTTTCTCTATTTGGCCCACCTAGGGCCCAGAAGCTCGATGGCCGGCCCAACTGAGGACGGGTCCGTGAACGATCCGAAATCAGGGGCGCAAGTATTACTAGGATCCCGGTCCACGGACAAGCCCCAATTAGGTCAGCCCTGAATGAGATCCCCGCGAACAGGATACCGCGACACCCTCGAAAAAATATCCAGTTGACAAAAAACTAAGTCCTTTAGCCTTACCCGTGAAGGGTCTGTTACAACCCCCTGGGCGACCCTGCTCGAATCACCCAGGGGCTCGGGGGCTACACCCATCGGGTGCGCTCACGCGCACCCTCTGGCAAAGTAACTTCGGCGAAGTTAGAAACACCCTCTAGGCGGTTCTATCCGAATCACCTAGAGGCTCGGGGGCTACTGTCGGGGACCTAATACCGGGGTACCCTAGAAGGTGGAACCAATAACCACCGAACGTTAAAAACTTCGTGACGAATAAGGGCGCCGTTACGCCCTTTGTTCGAATGATAGGAGTTTGGTTCCGCCTCGCCTGACGCCTTTGAGATAGCTCTACCTCGCCCGAGGGCTCAGGGCTAGTCTCTGTCGCGCCCGACGCCTTTGGGGTAGGCTCGGTCTCACCCGAGGGCTGAGGGACAGACTCTGCCTCGCTCGACGCCTTTGAGATAGCTCTGCCTCGCCCGAGGGCTTAGGGCTAGTCTCCGTCTCGCCCGACGCCTTTGGGGCGGGCTCGGTCTTGCCCGAGGGCTGAGGGACAGACTCCGCCTCACCCGACCCCAGAGGGGCGGGCTCAATCTCGCCCAAGAGATAAGGACTGGTCTCTGCTTTGCCCGATGGCCAGGAATGAGCCTCGCCCTGCTTGATATCTGAAGACTGGATTCATCTTACCTGACAACTTCTCCCCATTCCCTCATGATGATGGGTACAGGGCAAGACAAGACGTTCAGGTCAACCATGGCTCCAAGGACCATACCCTGCGCCCTGGCAGGAAAAGTACTGCCAGGAAATGATGGGACAGGTGCTTTAGACCCTTCCGGACACCACAGAGCCCGAAAGGTATTACAGGTGCATGCTCCATGCCCTGTAGAGTTGTAGGCGCCGCCTTCAGCTCTGGGACATGGAACCCGACGAAGATATACGACAACCGCTATGCTCTAGAAAAGGATTTGATATCTCCACGAATGATGGATATTCCGTCACCACGCTATGGACCCAAGGGAGCAGAGCCCGCTTCCCAACCCCTCAGGTCCACCAATTCAGCAGACCTTGCCCACGGCGCTACTCCGGACCCCGACCCCGTGTCCCTCCGATGAACACTCATAGGAACCAGAAGGCATGCGGAGCAAGGCTGGGGAGGCTCATAAGTCAAACCACTGTACTGCAGCCCATACCCTACGTAGGGTAGCATTCTGTAACCAACCTGACATTCTACAGAGGCATCAACAGTATTGTAGGCGCTTATCTACCTTCGCACTCATCAGAATGAAGAACCAGGCCACGTAGACGTGAGCCACAAGACTAGGTAGAGTACGCATCCTAAAGCCCTCATCCTTGTAAAGCCAGCCCCCTCATCTATAAAAGGGGATGCGCTTCCTCCATCAAAGGGATGGACTTTTGACCAAACAACACCAGACACACACACACACAGTCAAGCTGCTACAAAGCTCTTGGCCTCCTTTCAACCCTTCCATCAGAGACTTGGGACTAGTCCCTCTCTCGATCGTTTGTACCCCCTACGACAAACCGTTCATGGTGCTAATAACACGAGCAGCAACAAACTGGACGTAGGGACATTCAGCCCCAACCAGTATAAATCTTGTGTCCTTTAGCGCACCATCCGAGCCTAACGCGCATTACTATAAATTTACTTGCCGGTGCTTGTACGAAACACCGACAGAACTCATCCAGAGGATCTCTCAGGTAACTAAGGAGGTGAGGCAAGGGACTCACACTTCTAAAAGGGAGAAAGATGTGCTCACCCAAGCACTCAGAACCAAGGAGCACCCTGGTAGCACTAGAGGAACCGGTGTTGTTCCTTGGAAACTAGCATTCCCCTAAGAATCTAAGACTTACCTAAGCCGCTCAAGGGGTAGAGCGGATCAGGAGGCAGAGTATTTGAGGCGACTAAAAGAGATGGAAGAAAGAATGGATGCACGGATTGAGGCGACTGTTGAAGCACGAGTCCAACAAATTTTGCTATCCAAGAGGTCAGGAGTACCACAAAACCCTACTCCTACTGCCATTAGCCCACAGTTTAGGGGTCGCGGCAGCTACGGATCAACCCCGCTCGACGAAGAAGTTGCAAATGTACCTCATTCGGTGGACGGCATCACTGAACTCGTCAATGTCAAGTTGTACATCCATTAGGAATGGACAAAGGACAAGGTGGTGCTCGGCCAGGCCTGGCCTGTGGGAGATGGGACCATTAATGATCGCCCAATTCCACAGGGGTACGCTCGTGTCACCATTGATAGAATACTTGATAAGAAGTATAACAAGATACACATTGAGTACCCTATAGTGGAAGACAGGCCGAAACTTGGGCATAACAAGAGCTCTCAAGTGGCCTGGCGTAAGCGCTTCATTAAGCTTGAGCACCAATTGTCCTCTGATGATGAGGACGACTATGAGTCATCGCCCACCCACGATGATCACTCACCATCTCCCAATAGAGATCACTCCCCTCCTCATCCCTTGCCATCACCCCCAAGAAGACAGAGGTCTCCTTCTATTCCTCCTCATCCGACTCCATCTTCATCAGCCCCAAGAAAAGAGAAGACTCCTCCTCCTCCTCCTCCTCCATCTTCATCAGTCCCGAGAAAACAGAATTCTCATCGTCATCCTCCTCCTCCACCACCTAAGCCCAAAACAAGATCAAAAGCATCCTCACAGTCATAGAAAAGGTCCTTGGATTTGGTCGCTAATGCTCCCAAAGTGGACCAACAAAAAAGAAAAAGGTCATTCAGTGGTAGCGTTACAAACTTGATGAAAGAAAATTTTACAACACACATCTCGAAGGAAGATTGTATTAGTTTCTTCAATCTCTGTGCCTCACTGCCTCTATTTTTGTTGAAGTCCGAATTCGAAAGGCAAACACAGAATCAGTACGCTACAACAAGAGCTGAAGAAGCACACAATGAAGATTTAAGGAAGATACAGAAGTACGTCGAAGACAACCCCGAATTAACCATGGAAGAGGTCGTGAACATATATTATGGTGTACAAGGGACGGGAACACTGGCAATGAAGTATGAAAGGGGCAATCTTTTAGTTCCTGATTACGAGTATAAAAATTTGACAACATATATGCGCCAGTTGCATGAATATTACATGGCTCAAGCAACAGAGACGGAGGACTTTGGTTTTGAGGTTATTATCCATTCGCCACATGTTTTTCATTATCCTGAAGAAGAGAAGTTTGATGTCAAGTGGGAGTGTGTGTTCTAGCTATACCAGAAACGCTCTCTTGATACACAAATGTTGACGTTGTGGACTATATAAGTACCCTACATGCACGATATTACAATTAAATACACTCTTAGGACACAAATTATTAACTTTTGAGCATTTTTCCATGATTTTATGTAGATGTATAACAACATTTTGCATACTAAAGAGCAAATGGGATAATATAGGCTTCTTGGACCCCTTGCGAGTCAATGAGAAGACATGTTTAGGCCTCCATGGATGTGACGTGGAAGACTGAAAGTGAGATTGATTGTTGTTTCTGATGAATTCAAGATGAAGAACAAAACACACATACTTCTAGCCTACAACTGCGAGTATGTGTTCTCGGCTTTTAATTTTATGCTTCTTTTTTCGTTAAGATTATTAGATAATTAGGATTTTATGATTGCAACAACCATTTTGTCTTCGTTTGTGTCAATCTTGCTAAAAATCTGATCGAGGTGTGGGACTCGAAGAAAAAAACATTTCATCATCTGGATGCACTGGTGGCAATGCTGAATTAATAAGCGATCCTAATAACATATTATTTTGTAATCACACATACTGCTTTCTAATATTTCTCCTTTTAATGTTGCACAGTGTCCGAAGAAGACATATCGGTGGGACGCAGGTCCCATTCAAGGTTGTCGAAATGGAGGGGACGTACCTAAAACAGCCGGCGGAAAACAATGAATGCGGGTTTTATGTAATGTGGGCAATGCTTCGCTATATCAGCGGAAAATCGGAAGAAGCAGATAAGTTGGTGTGTATAATCTCTATTTCATTTATGTCTGTTAATATTTCAACAAAATGATTTACTGTTTCCTCTTTGGATATCATTTTTTTTGAATGACAGCGCAAGAAATATAACCACGAAAGGCTGTTAGCAATGGAGATTGTCGCACTGCAATCAAAGCTGGCAAAATTCATCTTAGCCGAGGTATTGGAAAAAGATGGAGTATTTTTCATCGCACAATCCATGAAGTTCAAGGACCAGTATGGCCCAGAGCGGCTCGCTAGATTATTGTAAGAAGTCCGAGAAGCATTGCACAATCCGTAAAGTCGGAGAATATTTCTTTTTTATTTTGAGGGATCGAGATCTTGATAAGAACATATAACCATAACATTTGTAATGTTTAATATTGATGGATCTGTCGTCTACGTAGCGTATATAAAGTGAAACCCGATTCCACAAAAAAATATAAATTAAAATAAATTATAAAACAATAAAATGCGAACGGGACATCACTACCGGTTAGCAGCAAACCGGCAGTGTTGTCATAACCATCATTGTCGGTTAGCAACAAACCGGCAGTGCTGCTATAACTATCACTGCCGGTTAGCAACAAACCGCCAGTGATGATCATGATGGCACTACTGGCTTGAGCACCAAACCGGTAGCGTTAGATTAGCTATCACTATCGGTTCTTGTCACAACCGGCAGTGATTCTTACGATAATACTGCCGGTTGAATCATAAACCGACAGTGATGTTCGCGGTTACACTGCTAGGGGTCTCATGAACTGGCAGTGTTGGTGGACCTGAATTCTGCTGGTTTTAGTAAAGAACCGGCAGTGAAGTTGAAGAACACTGTCGGTTTGTAGGAACCGACAGTGATAGCTAACCCTTATCACTGCCGATATGGTTGTGCTGGTTCAAAATCTAACAGTGATGGGGTGTTTTGAACCGGTAGTATTATCGTGATCTGGGGTAGTGGTAGTGCACACAGACTTCAGTTGGGTCAATATCCGGAGCTCGAGAAGGGGATTGGCGTACCTGGAGAAGACCGGCCCAAGGGACGGAGGCCTTAGTGAGGGACGTCGAGGATGGAGATGGGCGGCGGCGGCTCTCCAGGTCAAAGGAAGAACCCGGGGCGGCGATGCTGTAACGATGCGGTAGCTGGCCGAGAGACCTCAAGGACAGAGCCGAGGGACAGAGGTCACAGCGTCGGAGGTCGAGGTCGGAGATGGGGCGGTGGTGGGCTGGCCAGCCTTGGCCTCTCAAACCCTAGCCGCCGAGGAGATCGAGCGCCAACATCGAGGCGGTAGCTTCGCGGAGCATGTCCGTGGCGGAAAGGTGGAGGCGACGGCGGGAAGATTTGGCAGCCTGTCGGCGTCGGTGAAAAGAGTCACGCCCAGGACTTAGCCAAATGTCAGCCCTGGGCGTGCGGCAGCATATATAGTCGGTGCGATTTGTAGGGGCGGCTTAAAACACCGACCGCCCCTACAAATCGATTTGTAGGGGCAGTTCCTGAGTAAGCCGTCCCTATAAATATTTTTTAATTTATTTTAATTAATAATTTTGTAATTTATATATAAAGAACACAATGTAAATTTATATAATACTTTTTAATTAATCTATATATGTATAAATAAAAATATATATAAACAATTTCATGATATATATATACATATATAATTATATATTTTGTTCTTTAAAAAAGAATATTTTAAAAATTGAAAATTGAAAATTTAAACCAACTAAAATAATTTCATCTCCTCTAAATGACCTTAAATGAAATTTTTGTAAACATCAAAGTTGTAGAGCTCATCAAGATGTACAACTTATATTTTGGTCATCTTTTTATTTGATAAAATTTGAAAAGTTTAAATTTTGAATTTCAATAAATGGCAACTTCAAATAAGATTTTGAAACCTTAAATTATTTCAAATAAGAAAGTCATGAATATAAAAGTTGTTGAACACATCACTATCTATAAGTTTTATTTTAGTTATCTTTTCATTTGACTAAATTTGGACAGTTTAAATTTTGAATTTCAATAAATGTCAACTTCAAATAAGATTTTAAAACCTTAAATGATTTCAACTACAAAAGTTGTAACATAAAAGTTGTTGAACTCATCACTATCTACGACTTTTATTTTGGTCACTTCTTCATTTGACAAAGTATTAGTAAACATTGTTCACAAATTCACATATCACTCATAGTTTCATTAATTATATGAGAGACATGTTGATTTGTGAACAATGTTTACTGTCACTTTGTCAGATGAAGAAATAACCAAAATAAAAGTTGTAGATCTTGATTAGTTATACATCTTTGGTATTCATCACTTTTTTAGCTGAAATCATTTGGTGTTTTAAAATCTTGTTAGAACTTGTTATTTTTTTAAATTTAAAAAATTGAATTGCTCAAACTTTGTCAATCGAAAAGTCTTACAAACATACATAAATATATAGTCTGACACATATACATAAATACATAGTCTCACACACATACATAAATATATAGTCTCACACACATACGTGGGGCATTTATAGGGGCGGCCGGTGATTGAGCCGCCCCTACAAATCACAACACCGAAAACGGCTGGTGAGTGAGTCGCCCCTATAAATCGACCTATTTGTAAAGGCGGCTCGTATCACCAGCCGCCCCTACTGTTTTATTTATAGGGACGGCTGATCTCGTATCACTGGCTACTGAGTTGATATCATAATAATTAACATGCGAAAAGATCATCGATATAACTACAGACGAACACAGTAGTACGACCAAAAGAACCAAAAGTAACTGTGATCAGAAAAAGAAATATGATAAGTTATTCTCAATGCACGAGTGCACGATGATGATTGAGTCCTCCGAAGAGATTGACTGGACCTTCTGAAACTACCCAAAACTAACAGCACGTCAGGATAACTTACAACACTAACTTTACTTACCCTGACCTGCCATTACCAGCTTCCAGAAAGGCAGCACGCCTTACGCGTGCATGCACGGGTTAATTCTGCAGAATCGAACCAGAACCTGAGCACGTCGAAACATGACAACGATAACCAAATAACTCTAACCTAGACTTGGATCTTCTAGCTAGCTAATCCCCTATCACTAGCCACTACCTTCTGCCCTCTTCTTCGTCGACCGTACCGTCACCGGTCACCCCATGCCGTTGAAAGGAGAGCTCCAGTTGTTAGAGTACCCGTTCGCCTTCGCGATGCTCACCGTGGATCCCGAGCCCTGCGAGAACTGGTACCCGCTCCTCGCCGCAGCGTACGGGTCCCCGCCGGCTGCTGCTGTCGCCGCCACCATGGCGTCGTACCCGATGAGCTTCCCCTCCTGGTGATCGTCCCCGTAGCTGCACGTGCTCCCCTGGTTGTTGGCCATGCTGCTGTGCCCCTGCTGGTCGGCCGCCACGACAGTGCTCGACGGCATGAGGAAGGAGCTGCCGCCACCGAGGCCCTGGTACCCGCCGCTGGTGGCGCCGCCGCTGTTGTAGACTGCCGAGCTCGACGACGCCTGGAAGAAGTTGTGGGCCGCGCTGCCGAGGTGCAGCTGCTGGAGGTCCTGCAGGCTGTGCGCGGCGGCGGCGACGGCTGCGTCCTGCTCGGGCTTGCACCACCCGCGGGACGGCGGCTGGCCGTACGGGTAGACGGAGAGCGGCGACGGCTGCTGGAACGCGATGGTCGGCCAGCCGTGGTGGCCGTACGTGGCGTAGCCGCCCATCCCGGCCTCGGCCAGCTGGGAGATCACGCCGCCGTCCATGTCGGCGCGCCAGATGGTGGCGCCGGCCTCCACGTGGTCCATGGCGTCCTTGAGGCGCCTGGCCGCGCCGCCGACAGGCAGCGTGCTGCTCTCGAGGATGCTCTTGACGTCGTAGCGGCTCATGTCGAAGTTGGTGACGGCGTTGAGACCGCGGAACTTGATCGCGGCGATGTCGTAGGCCTCCGCCGCCTCCTCCTCGGTGCCTACGTACGAGGGAAGGAATGTGCACGACGATTAGCTGTAGTAGGGTGCATGATTGGGGTTGTTTCCCAATGCAGGTTAGGTCGATCGTAGATTCGTAGGCGTAGCTATATTTTGCATATTGCGTGCATGCATGCTGCATGCAGGGTGCAAACTGTGTGATTCAAAGCACTAGGGTTTTCTGCTCGACCCTTTGACCCCATGCCCCGGTTTTCTCGGACAACTTTGAGACAAAAACTTGGAAAGGTACATTTGGGACATAGTTAATGCTGTGATCACTATTTTATGCTCCCATAGGGCAACATATAGAATATCTAATCTTCAGTTCTACGAGACGAAGATTTCAAGAAATTTGACTAAAAAAGTACAGAGCGAGATGACGTACTTAGATCTTGGGGACATATATAACACTATGAGTAGTCATTAACTAGCTTAAGGATCTCCATTAACCGAGCAATTTGGCTTTGATGAGTCGCATTACTCACTTAATAGGTGCTAGCGCTTCACTGAGTTCTCAAAACAAACAAATAAACAAGAAAAGAAGGCAGCTATAGCTTACTGAATGTGCCCAAGTAGAGATCCTTGTTTCCTGCAACTCTCCCTATCCTTGCTTGCCATCTCCCATGCTGATGATGTCTGCTCGATAAACAACATTGATTTCAATAATAAAAAAATAAAATAAAAACAAGTTTCACAAATCTCTTGTAATTATGCTTTTCCCACAGCAGGCATCTAATGATAATGTGAAATAAAAACATGGAGAATTTTGATTGTATGCACGCAAATCATATATTGCCTACTACTTGTGAAGTTTAATTACCTAGTTACTCCACGATATTTTGATGCCCCACGAGAAAATCCACTGCTATTTCTGAATGTATAGGATCATATTACTGTTAGCCAAATCATCTATGGAAATGAAACATTGAGAATGATACAAGCATCAAAATACTACCTTCTTAGGTATGCAATGTACTCCTGCCTAGTCATATGTTTCATTTCCTCTAGCTCCTTTTCGTAGTTGCTTATCTGCAACAATAAAATTTTGGCAAAAAATGCAATCAAGAACAAATATAATATTTAAAAAACAAATCAAAATGCTTTTGTTATAAGCATTCAGAGAAAAATCATAATATAGAACTTTGCGTACAGGGAAATTTGTTGTTGTAGTAGTGCCCCAATACTTGAGAGCTGCCAAATCATAAGCCCTTGCTGCCTTGTCTTCCTTGTCATAGCCACCTACAATGACAAGGCAAAATGATCGTCAAAATGGGAAGATCTATACAATGAAAATGCAAGGGCAGGAGCTAAGGTGAATGCATACATACCAAGGTAAACTGCACATTGTTGGTGTCATTCCGGTAGGCAGTGTGTGAAGCCACAGTGTTGACGGAAACAAAAGACAAAATGCTTTATCAGTAGCTCAAGCTGTACATATATACTATATATATGTCTTCTCTATGAGGATATAAGTGATTATTATGGATAAATATTTCATTACCTTGCCTACCCTTGCGACTCTGCCCTTCTCTTCTACAGCTATTATCCCACAGATGAGCCTCATACCTCCCTGTCCATCTATGTCTGCACAAACCAAAAGCAAGAGCATGTATAATTAATAAGCAAACAAGAAAACTCAAAATTCTGCATATATAGTGCGTTCAAAAAACATTTGTTATTACCACCCTCAACAAAGTCTATATATATGCTGAATATCTAAAAACTAAGCATAAATACGCTTGCATATATATATCTTTCGATGTTCATTGGCAAATAGAATAAAAGTAACGATAACAGTGCAGTCAAGGAGTACCATTTCAAATGTTAACCATTCCACAACTAGTCATATGAATTGTACATGCATATATACTCCGTTCTCAATCATCTAAGTGATCAGTAGCATATATATGTTGCCGTCATCACAGCACATATGAAAAATAGATCAGTATATTGCATCCACTTCTTAGTAAACGAATGGTATGCTACAGAATTAGTCACCTTATCTTTTAAGTATCAAATGAACTACTAAAGAAAATTAAAAGCAAAATAGCATGGACACTATCTCCAAAGGTTGCACATTAGCATAGATCTCTGATGATAGTTTATCGCCGTGTTCGGCTGGGGCTGGCTGGGCTGGCCATCCCCCTCACATGGACACTGTTCCAACGAACCAGCCAGCAGTATTTCTTTCTCACATAAACGAACCAGCAACGATACGAACCAGCCAACCGAACAGGTTGTATGTTCTCGATGGATTGATCGCTCAACAAGGCCATGTAATTTTGCTAGAGTAGTACTAGAACAAGGCCATGAAGAACAATAACAAAATGTATCGAAGACACAAACTATCAAGTTCTAACCTTGTTACACCTCTATATATAGAGGTCCTTTGCCCGAACGTGTCGATGGACTTCCTCGGGACGGCTTCTACCGCGCTGCCAGGCGAATCCATGGCGCCGCTCGCTCGCTTGTTCTCCGACGACGTGCTCTCCGAGGCCGCTCCGCTGGCTCCGCCGCCGGCCACGACCATGGGCAGGTGCGAACCCGTGCTCATCGAGAGCGCCAGGCTCTGGGAGCTCCCAGCAACCGCCACCGTGCCGTTCCTCCCCATCGAATCCGAGCAGCCAAAGCTGCTGGCGCTGGCGTCGGTGCTCATCTCCTCAGGCTGCGGCTGATGCGGAGCTGCTGGCGGCTGCGGCCGGGGCACCTGGTTGTTCCGGAACCAGGTCTTGATCATGGAGAGCTCCATGGTGTTGCTCCCGCTGTTGCTGTTAGTGCTGCTGGCCATCGGGACTCCAGAGAACAGGTAACCGCCGGACTGATCTTGCTCGGAGACGAACGAGTTGCCACCGAGGAAATCTTCGAGCTTGGGCTCGCTGTCTTCCACGGCCCTCTTGCCGCTGCCCCCGCCCCCGCCGCTGGACCCCACAAGCATCGAGAGCTCCGAGCCACCGCCGTTGTAGTCCAAACCCCTCATGTTCCAATCTGCGAGCAGGAACACCCACATCAAATATCAAGAAAAAAAACCGTGAAAAAGAAATCATGGAATAGTGTGCACCATACGATACAAAAACTAGCAAGAGAGATCATCGACGATCGATCAGGCGAAAACAGACTGTTATTAGTTGCGGCCTCCGCCGCTTCTCACCTTGGGTTTCTTGAGGAACCCTGTTGAAGGCCTCCATGATGCCATAAGAAGCTTGATCGTCCCGCAGGTCCGGCACGCCGAGATGCCCGTCGGAGCCCTGCTGCGTGGGTAGGCCATAGAAGTCGCTGGCGCCGGAGATGTCGATACCAGCGGTGGCAGGCGAGCTATCCTGATGATTAGGCTGCGGGTTATCCTGGCCCGATAGCGAGAAGCCCAGCCAGTTGTTCGCGGAAGCCATCTAAGAAGGGTGTGGTACTGTGGTGGTGTGATAGAACAGTGAGGGTTTGTTTTGCTTGTGATCAGAGCGGGGATAGCATTGGTGACGACGAGAGGAGATGTAAGGAGAAGCTGATAGGTGGAAGGAGGTATATCTTTCCACCAGGGATAGCACAACACATGTTGGGTCAATGTGAAGAGGGCAGGAAGAAGGGGCCAGAAAAAATATCCTGGCCACCTGAGAGGAGGTGAAAGTGTTGTACAAGGTCTGTATTTATAAGAGAAGTTAAGAACAGAGTAGTCCCGGTTTAATGCTTCTTAGTGAAGGATAAACAGTTCAAGGAAAAAGGGCGTAAGATCTTGTCAAATGTTTTTTTAACAAAAAAATGTTAGTACACTCAAGAGTGGAGAAAAATGTAATTAATGAAAGTTTTCGAGCACATGGAGGGGGTTATTTTGATTTGAGTACAATTTGCTTTTCAGCTGACCACAAGCAAGCTCCAAAATGTAATATATATATATATATATATATATATATATATATATTACAGCTACGCGATTGGTTTAATTATTCTCAAGCATATATAAGTCCTATTTTTAATTAGTAAAGTGGACCATAAAGTTTTTTTTCGTTTCATTTTCATGGAGGAAAGTGCGTGGACCCACGTTGTGATCAGTCAGCACATCATCCTCTCTATACAGATTTAAGGTTCACCAAAAATTACAAACCCCAAAAAATTCAGGCAACTAATAGGTTGCTGTACGTGCTACAAACTGAAAGGTTAACCTGCCCCGTGGCTCTTGAACTGCATGCATTGCCAACTTCTAGATGTTCATACCAAGGGAGCTTTCACATCTAGCACTGTAAGTTAAACCATTACTCTTTGGTATTATTAATTAACGGTCCATACATATCCTTTATCCATTTCGCCGCTACATACAGTCTGAAAAGAAAGCTGACTCAATCGGAACATACAGAGAGAACAGGATCAGATCGATCAGGGGACGAAGCCGATCAGCCTGCAGTTTAAAAACGCGCCCAGCATTTCCTTGGATCTCAATCAATCGGAAGCAGCAGCAGCAGCATGCGATAGGTGTGTGCACGCGCCAACCGTGTGCGCGGTGCGCCGACGCGTGCATGCATGCGCGCGCGACCGGCAGGTACTGTGCGGACGGTTCGTCCCGTCCAACGACGGCGAATCCAGCGAAAGATTCCCGTAAAAAAAATAAGAAAAAAAGAAGGGCTCGCGCTCGCCGCGGCGCGGTCAAACCAGCCCCCCGCACGCACACCTGTGGAAGCCGGAAGCTAGTAGCCGATCGATCTCTGACATGTCGCGAGCCGCGGCATGCGCGGCCGTCCGCCGGCCCGCGCGTGCGCCTCCGAGTTCCAACCCGCCCGCCGCTAATAGGGCACAAGGCTACGCGGGCAGCGGCGGCAGCCTAGGCTTGCCCGCTCTATAATATTCGGCAGGGGCAGGGGCTGGTGCTTTCGAGGTGAATCGCTGGATTGGACTACTGGTATGTATGACCTTGCTTGGACGACTGACCGAATTGAACCCCGCATTTCGGAGATCAGTTTCTGGTTTTTGCAGCGGGCGTGCCTGAAGCCAACCAATGCCAGTGTAGCTGAGCTGAATGTTCTCGTATGTACGTATGCGTGTTCTCGAACACTTCGTCACTTTTGTGAGTGATGAGTTCGTTCACTGTACTGTTAGCTGCTAGTACTAGCGTTGATGTTCTTGAGAAGTAGAGGTCGTCTTCGAGCAGAGCAGTTCCAGAGTTGTCCTGCGAGAAATAAACAGCTTTGTTTCAGAGCGCAGTGATAGACAAAGACTCACAGCCTGTTCAGCTGGCAGGGCTGGATCGTGGATTATTCACTGTTGACTGGTTTTGTTGGCTTGGTGTGAGAAAAAAATACTGTTCCAACTTATAATCCACGATCATATACAATCGTTTACGGCCTGCCGAATAGGCTGTCAAAGATTTGGTGGTTTAGTATTAGCTTTTCGACGAATTGCGCCAGTGCAGACACGTCAAATCACCTAGCTACTCCTACTTGCTATATTGAGCATGTTCACTGATTGGTTTCTGGGCTGATAAGTTCGGCTGGTGCTGGTTTATTGTGAGAGAAATATTATACCATAGCACGCTGATAAGCACTGGCTGAAATCAACAAGCAAATAGGCTGATTCTGAAAATGCAAGACTGAAAGAAACTGCAAGTGTCAGTATGTATAGCTAGTGTGAAGGCTCACTCTCTGCGTGCCTTCTCTGGTCACAGATATATATTCTAATGCGTTCTACAGTTATCTTTTCTTGATCATTCCTTGGTACCATAATCAAATGATCCAGACCCACGGTCTTCTCCGCATCAGTCGGGAGCGAGCCCTCTCTCTCTCTCTCTCTCTCCCCTACACACACACACACCTCTCTCTCTCCGTATCGAGAAGCGCCCGTCCAGCCCCAAAGCGCGAGAAAGGTTGAGCTTAAAGAAAGGTCACGGTGACTCCGAATAGAGTAGGGGCGCTGGGGTTGCAAGCTGTGCCCTCTACGAGGACACACACCCTTGTCTTCCGGGCACACTAGGGGTGGAGGAGGATCGTACCGTAACAGTGCTGCTGCACGCACCGGAGGAGTGCCCTAAACGTCTCGGCGCGGAGCCGGCCATGCATGTGCAGTTTTCTCAGGATCAGACAGGGATAGTGAAATTTTTGCATTTTGGTCACTTTTGAAAACATTTTTTACAAAAAGACCTATGTCAAAACGTTTGCTGAAAATAGACCATTTTTTAGGTGTCTTAGAACATGACGCCAAGGTATGACGGTCGGCGTCGACTGACACGACGCCGAGGTCTTGCCACGTCACGGACGACCCCGGTCGACGGCGACACGGTGGCGCATGGGGTCTGACACGTCGGCGTTGTGTCAGCCAACGCCACAGGCCCAACCTCGGCGCGGTGGGACTACACGCCGAGATATTGGCACCATCCGGCGTGCGGCCCAGGCGGCCCAACATCGCTTCGTGGCCCAATAGCTCGGCGCGGGGTCACTTAACGCCGAGCCACCAGACTCGGCGCGGCCCGACTCAACGCCGAGGTCTGGACTCTTGAAGCCGCGCCGCGGCCCCCTTCTTCTTCCTCCCTCCATTCTGAAAGCACCGGCTCTTACCTCTTCTCCCCCCCCCCCATGGCTCCCACGAAACCCTAGCCCCCAAATGCGACCCTAGGTGCCCGGATCTTGTCTCCCGAAGCTTCCTCGAGGTAATGGTCCCTCCTCTCCTCCAATCTATCCGCGTAGATGTGCTTGCATTGTCTCTAATCATGTGGAATCATGGGTGTATGGTGTTTTGGTATATGTGTATTTGCATTTGCAAAATGTATGGCTTAGGTTGATTGAATACATTGTTGTTTAACTGTTTTATGTGTTGAACATGTTAGGTTAGTTTGATTTCTAGTTATTTTAGTCATTAGGGTTCTTTGTTTATTATAGGTGTCATTAGGGTTAGTTATTTGTTGGTCATTAGGGTTAGTATGTATTTTAGTTATTTGTTGGTCATTAGATTTTAATTTTTTATGACTAGAAATGATTATGTTGTTGGAGTTGAAAAAGATAAAATGATATATTTTAGTTTCTACTTATTGGATTGAAACTCGCATGATATATTGATATGTGACACTACTTGTTGTGTGATGGCTGTAGATGGATAAATTAGTGAGGTTGCATCATGGAGGCCGTATTGTTAGGACAAGAGATGATAGTTTGGAATTTCTAGACATGTATGAGAAGTTGTTGATTTTTTCTGAAACACCATCATTGACCCAGTTAGTGGAGCGAGTGAAGGTTAAGTTAGGCTGGAATGAAGGAGACGTGCATGTTCAGTTTGAAGGTGTCATAGATGTTGGGTCGTCGAAGGGTCCTCGGATCAAGTGGTTGCTTAAAATTACAAGCGAGTCTGAATGGAATGATTACAAGACAGTTGTATTGGCCTCAGAAGTGCGATCTTTGGATTTAGTAGTAAGTAAGGAGTCCGGCTTAGGAAATGATAACTTCGAAGCATGCCCATCTTCCCCCGCTCACATAGGTTATGGTCCTTTGTCTGAAGAAGAAATACTTGTCACACAACTAGGCTACGGTGGAGATAAGGAGGAGAATGCAGTTGCCGATGGTGAGGGCAATCATGATAGTGATGAAGAGGATGATGATTATGTAATTGGTGATGCAGAAGAAGGTTTGGACGATGCTAGCGCAGACTTTTCTATTGAGGATGAGCTTAGCGACGAAGATGATCTTAGTAGTGAAGAAGACTTTGGTGATGCTAGGGCTACGAACCATTTTGACATGGAGATAGCTGGAGATGATGAATCCTTCGTAGAGGAGATAGCCGAAGACTCTGATGATGATCGCCCTGTTGGTCGTCTCAATTTTAGGGAAATAAAGATATTGTCTAGGGTCTTGCCTTGGAGAGATCTACTAGTTGGTGATTTCAAGGACCTTAGCCATGGTCACAGGGCAGTAGCTGATGGTGGGCCAAGTGATACAACAGTGCCTGATGTTAGCGGTTGCCTCATCATACGGAAGGGCATATTGTTTGCTACCATGGATGAGTTGAAAACATGGTTGCAAGAGTACTCCATTGTACACAACCGACCTTTTAGGGTCATCAATTCATTCAAGGAGAAGAGGTACACTGTTGCTTGTGAAGAACAACAGTGTGGTTGGAGAGTATGTGCTAGGAAGACGAAGGCAGGCAAATGGAAGATTACCTCAATGAAGCAACCACATGTTTGTGCCACTGCTGAGGCAGAAGAGAACCATCTGCAGCTCAATTCTAGGTTCATTGCAAGGCAGTTATGCCCCGTGGTGAAGCATATGCCAACCATTACGGTGTCCGCGTTGGTTGAGATCATCTTCGAACGGTACAATTACTATGTCAAGTATGGAAAAGTATGTAGAGCAAAGCAGCGTGCACTAGAAATAATATTTGGAAATTGGGAAAAAGCTTATAAGCGCCTCCCTGTAATGTTGAACGCAATGAGGGCTGTAAATCCTAGGATGCTCTTCGAGAAGGAGGGTGAAACAAGGAATGGTAGCCAGGTATTTGGAAGGGCCTTTTGGGCGTTCAGGTAGAGCATCGAAGCATTCAAGCATTGCAGGCCCGTCGTCTCAATTTACGGAACCTTTCTTACAGGGAAATTTGAAGGCACAATGCTTGTTTGTATTGGGACAGATACAGAAGACCAGCTTGTGCCATTGGCCTTTGCGATTGTTCAGAAGGAGGACACGGATAGTTGGTGTTGGTTTCTCAGGCTAGTAAGACAAGTGGTAATTGGTCTGGGACATGATATTTGTGTGATATCCGATAGGCATGCTGGCATTCTGAATGCCGTAGAACAAGAGATTCCTAGTTACGGCCAAATACATCACCGGTGGTGCACCAGACACCTTGCTCAGAATCTTATAAGGCATGATCACACAAAGAACAACTTCAAATTATTTGATGAGGTTTACAGGCAGCAAGAGGTTCAATTATTCAAAGACAAGCTAGATGCCCTGAAGTTAGCCACAAATGTTAATGGCAGGCAATTCTTGAGCGAGTTGATGGCGTCGAAGGATAAGTGGTCACTTGCATATGACATCGGAGGTTGGAGATGGGGCTTCATGACTAGTAACATGGCAGAGATGTTCAATAGCCTTCTAAGAGGTTGTCGTGGTCTGCCTGTGACTACTATTGCCTCATTCACCTTCTACAAGTTGAATGCTTGGTTCGTTTTGAGGAAGAAGCATGCGAGGTCTCTATGGATAGCAGGCAAAGCTTGGCCACTTTTAGCATCTCAGGAACTAGCTTTCTCAAAGAAAAAGTATAAACGATAGAAGGGTTCATGTTTTGATCCGATCAACTATGGATATGAGATTCTAGAGGGTGGTGGAACTAACATTGGTGGTGAAGACCGGGGTGCTCGAAAACATAAAGTAGTGATCAATGAGAACAAGTGTATGTGTGGAAAACCAACCATATACCATAGGCCTTGCTCCCACATGAATGCAGCCTATTGCCTTATACGTGGTGACGCTGAGGTCCCTCCTTGTATGGCCATGGAGTTCTCTTTGAGGAACCTAATGAGCACCTGGAATCCTCAGTTCGAGCCATTTCTTGATGAGAGTCAATGGCCTACTTATGATGGCCCCAAGTATGTGGCTGATCTTGATTTACTCTGGAAGAGTAGAGGACCTAGGCGGTGGAAGCGGTTCAGGATGGACATGGACCAAGCCACGAAAGGTAGATCAACCACGAGTAAGGTTGGGACACATTTTGTAGAGGACATCCAAAAGAGCCGTTGCGTGGTTGCCATAAGACAGGCCACAATAAGAGAAAATGTCCTAAACTACTTAGACAACAGGTATCCACCAAGCTAGCTACTTGAATTGCTTTGTGTAATAGTGCATTGGTTTACTTTTGTTTTTTTATTATTATGTTACTTCGTACCACATATACATGCTTTAACTTATACTAATGCTTTGGCATTCCTTATGTTGCAGGATGAATCGATTCCCCCTTCTTGATCCAAGGTTCGATGAGCACCACCGGGCTCGGAGGATCAAGAACGGAGAGGTATATTCAATAATTCGTATGAAACAGTGCATTGTTCATCTTTTGCTCTATAGTCCATGCTCTTTATAAAGTGACATGAACTAATACTTGTTCATGTTTGTCTTTTTTTTGCAGGTTTTGAATGTGCTGAGGCCAATGACACATGAGGCCTCTACGACCATGGTCTACGACAAGAGGTACACGCCCCTCCTGAAGCTGGCGAACCTTGCACCGTTGCTCGTGTTTGTCGTCGAGGCACGCCACCTTTCAACCCAGTGGCGCTGACGGTGTTGATAGATCGGTGGCGTCCGGAGACACACAGCTTTCACCTACCGTGCGAGGAGATGACGGTCACTCTCGAGGACGTTGCCATGATCCTTGGAGTCAAAATCCAAGGATTCCCAGTGACAGGAGACAGAGTCTAAAGGATGGTAGCAGCGGGTTGAGCACTTCTTAGGACATCCCCTAGTGGTAGTTGAGGCTGGCAAGAAACAGCGCAGCAGTGGGGTGTCCCTGAGGTGGCTTCGTCAACAGTTTTGGAAGTGCCCACCCAACGTAGACTCCCAGACCGTGACATACTACTATCGGGCCTACGTCCTGCACATGTTTGGTACGGTTCTCTTCCCTGATGGCACTGGAGACACGGCATCCTAGATATATATCTCGTGCCTTTGGAACTAGGAGGATGCCGGCAATAGGAGTTGGGGATCAGCTATACTTGCCTTCCTGTACCGTCAGCTTTGCAAGGCTTGCCGTCGTCCTAGAGGCGCGCACGCTACAATGTCAGGGTGCATCATACTGTTGCAGGTAATAAAGCAAAGTTGTACAAGTTTCCACTACAATTCAATGTTTTTTCTTAACAAAAGTGATTAACATGCAAGTTTCCACTCTTTTTGCAGATTTGGATGTGGGAGAGGCTTCCAGTTGGGAGACCGCATCAGCTTGATCCCCCACAACCTTGGTAGGCTGCAGCCTTCTCCGCCCGAGGATTTTTCCACCGGTTGGTAGCTCCATAAGTACATAACATGCAATATTTTGTTCGTTTCACATGAATGAATCATTGAGTAGGCCTTCATATTGCCGCTATGGTGTAAATTTTGCAGGTTCAGCAGACAAAAAAGAAGAAGATCACCAACTAGCAGCTGGAGCACCAGCGCTACATTGATGAGTGGATGTTGATGGAGCAGAACAACATGGGCATCCATGCCATCCATCGTGACAAGGCATTCGATGATTACCTTGTTTGGCTTGGTCAACGAACAAGGCTTCAATTGAGGCCCGCTTGGATGGAGCAAGACATTGCTGACATTGCGAGCGAGGATGAGGGCAACAACCCATATGACCAAGCTACCCGAGAAGGCAGGCAAGTTCAGATCGCCCCTGCGTTAGCCAGAGTTGTAAGTGATACAACTATTTCCATCTCTGAGGTCTTTACTGTGATGGAGACTTAAATTCTTGTTTTTGTTGCATAGAGCACGGAGATAATGAGGACAGTGGCCGAGCAAGGAAGGGCATTGATGATTCCTGTGGGCGATCCTGATGAGGCCTCCATGTTATGACAGCACATTTAGGTAGTCTCCTGTCATTCAGTTGATGTTACATCTTTATATAGTTTTGCAACCAACCCCACTTACTAATAGTGCTTTCAAAATGCAGCGTGCCATGCATCGCCTCCGAAAGGTAGCTACACGCCTTGGATGTAGACGTGCCCCGGATGTGGTAGTCCCACAACAGCTTGGTGCTAGACCTTCTACTACACATGTTGGAGGGACTTCATCTTCACATGGTGCACATGTTGGCGGGACTTCTTCTTCACATGGTGCAGCAACTAGTGTAGAGGGTGGTCAAGGACATGGTCCTTATGATGATGGAGAACATGAGGGAGAAGATGATGAAGGACAGGGAGAGTACTATGAGCATGAGTATGATGAGATTGGCATGTCCCAGCTTGAAGATGCACCCCAAGGAACTCAAGGCCCCTCCGGTTCTGGACGTCCACAGAGGACGCTCAGACTAGTGGACAGGTACACTCCAGGTACCTATCCGTTTGGGAGGGGAAAGCATTACGCTCGCTGTCCACATTAAGGTACATCTTTTGATATGGTAATCATGATACTTGGCTCAGATTTTAGCAAACACCAAATAGCTATGTGAAGGTAGTCTCATTAATGGTTTCTAACTTAGCTCAATATCCGCTAAAAGTTGTGAAAATGGACTACTATAGGAAAAAAGAGAGACAAGGAGAAAATGATGGAGCATTAGACAAGGAGTGAGCTAAAAGATCCAAAGACTTCATATGCCATATTTTGTGCATGGACTATGTATGCATTGGACCTTATGTAATGCACTATGTATGGACCTTGTACTATGTTTGGACTATGTTGGATGATTGATGAAGCATATGTATAGACTATGTATGGATGTTGAATGTGTTGGACTATGTTGGATGTTGAATGTGTTGGACCTTATGTATGTATGGATGTTAAATGAATGTGTATGTCGGTGTGGTCATTTGTTATGTGAAATTCTGTATGCTCATGTATTCTGTCATGTATTCTATGTATTATGTGTTATGTGTATGCTTAGTTCATTGTTTTTTGGTGAACCCAGGAGCTCGGCGTCAATTGAACACACGCCGAGGGTGGGCACCTCGGCGTTTAGTCAATTGACGCCGACCCCTGGTGCATACTGGAATCCTTTGCCTCGAAGCGACGAGGTGCCCAAGCTCGGCATTCCGTAAATTGACGATGAGCCATTAATCTCAGCGTGAAAATATTAAATGCCGAGGTAGGCGTGTGGGCTGACCCGACGATGCCCGTGGCCCAAACATCAGCGTGGCTCGACTCGGCGCCTAGCTGTCCGATCTCGGCGTGGGCCGACTCAGTGCCGAGGTTCGGCCCAAACCTAGCATGTGCCGTGGTGATCCAAACCCTAGGGTTGGCGTGGGCTGACTCAACGCCGAGCCTTAGCCCAACACTTCACGTAAACGGCCGAGCCAAACCCTAGGGTTGGCGTGGGCCGAATCAACGCCATGGTCATCTACCTCGGCGTCGTCCGACTTGACGCTGAGCCTATAAATCATAAAAAAGAAAGAATAAAGTATTAAAGACAAAGGTCTTCTAAACCTTTGGTATAGGTTGAAATCCTATTTGCATGATTCAAATGAAAAATCTTTCTCAACGATTCCTCTTCTACTAACATGAGTTATACTAATAAGAGTAGACATGCTATATTTATGTTTGTTCCTGCAGGAAAACCGAAGGTTGGTTCGATTTCAATCCCCTATTTTTAGAGAGTGTCAAATCTTTTTTTTAGTTTGGGAATCAACCATAGTACATGAAACTTAGAGATAGGTAAACTGCAATTTATGAAATAGCGAATGCACAACAATTACACTCACATCAAAACTAACAATGGCATGTCGCAAACTAAACCTAGCATGCCTTAGGGGATTGAAAGAAACAAGTGATACAGATGTTGCAAAGGTACTACAATTACACACTCACATGTAAACTAACAATGGCATGTTGCAAACTAAACCTAGCATGCCTTAGGAGATTGAAAAGAACAACTCATACAAGCATTCCACATTCGGATTGACTAACAAAGGTTGGTCCTAATAATGCTCCCACATATTGAACTGAGTTGCGCCTTCCCCATAGTATCCTCCAGTTGACGGCGGCGGTGGCGGTGGCGGTGGAGAAGGAGGCCCGTGCTTCTTATGGTACGGGCACTGGTAGTACGGATTATTGCATAGTGCCTCCTCTGCATCATTTCTGTTGTCGTCGTCCGACTTGTCCCTGTTACCACTTCCAGGGCCATACTCTAGGTCAAAGATGCATCCCTATAGATATGTGATGTACTGTTGATGGGGATAGATAGGAGGAGGGTCGACCCATCTAGTGAAGCCACAGTTATCTGGATAGCTTGAATCCTGAAAACCCATCTACCAATAAGTACTACTACAAACCAAATGCAAATCTAAAAAAGGAGAGAGTTCAAAGGAAATACAAATCCTCGTGGGCATCTGAAGAAACGATGGCCTCCACCGTCACAGTCATTGTACATTTGCACAACGCAATCCAAACCGTGGTGGCATTTTGGCCAATCTTCAATGCGCTTGTCGTATGATCTAAGAGGTCTCTCACGGGTGAAGTCACTCTTCCTCTCCAAAGGAAATTCCTCTATTGGTTCTTCAAAAGAACCAGGACCCAGAGAACCCTCCCACACAATCGGAGGTCCCTTCCTCACCCCCTTTCCTCTCCCTCCACCGAAACCCTTTCCACTCGAGGAACCTCCGCTCGACATTTGCTAAAACTAAACCAGAAAACAAGTTATGTGGATGTGGAGCAAGACATGGAGCACTATATATAGAGATGAAGGCAGGTTCACCATGAATGCTACTTGACAAAAAACTTGTGTGCGTACTCATTTATTGAATCTGTAAAGGCTAGATGCTTCATCTGAAAAGCCTACAACCATGACTGGTCATTTCATCTGAAAAGGCTACACCTGTGTTTTGTCACTTCATCTAAATGCAGTACATCACTCTGATATTAATTCATTGCGTATACGGATACAACAGTAAACGAATCTAGGCTTTTCAGTGAGTTTTCAAATAGACTTTTCATTGACTGCAACAGTACTTGTAGCCCTTTTAGTGACTGCAACAGCACAAGTAGCCTTTTCAGTGATACAAACAGTAGCACTACAGTCTAGGATAGTTAACGAAGTACAGGGCATAAGACCATCTGAAATAAAAGCATAGTGCATTACAACATAATAAAAAAAGTCTAGGGAATAAGTTCATCTGAAATAAAAGCAGAGTGCATTACAACATAGTAAAAAAAGTCCAGGGCTACATGACATCGCTCATGAATAAACCAAATACCTACTGAGTGCAACGAGGCCACTTTCCCTTCCTCTGGGCATCGGGATTCTCCTCCATCGCTGCCTTTGCTCGGTGGACACGCTCAAGCTTCTTCTCCCTCTCCGCCCTGTACGCAGCAACACGCCTCCTTTCCTCCTCTTTCTTATGCTCCTTTTCTATAGCCTCTTGTCTGTGTCTCTGCTCAAACCTCTCCTTAACCTCCGCATCCCACTCCTTCAGGCCTTCTAGATGCTGCTTGTCTGACTCCTTGATCTCAGTGTCAATCCACTGCTCAAAGTCACACAGTGGTGGAACGGTCTGCAAGAAAAACAAATTATTACAAAACAAATAAATAAGCAATACTTAATATCACAAGAAAATTAATTAACACACAATAAAAATTCCTCACAATCGATGCACGGCGTTGTTGCTTTGTAGGTTCCCATGCATAATTGGGACACATCCAGTACCTCTGTCTATATGTTTCCTCATCTTCAGAGATGTCTACCTTGCAAGGATCACCACAAAAGCACATGGGTCGAGGAACACCTTTAGGGAGAGGCTTTAGGTCGTAGGGATTTGTCCTCTGGCGACCATAGCTACAATTGAAAGAATTTAGTCATATTAACGGAGAACCAAACCTAAACCTAGGGTTTTCTATTTGTTGCACAAATAATGAATAAACATTGGGATTACCTTGGAATACGAGCTTTACCACGCCTTGACATCCCAACATTACGTAGAAAAAAAATCAATCCAAAGTACCTTGCAACGAATGTAAAGATACTAACACTAAATCATCATACCTCTCAAATAAGCTTTTCATTACAAACCCTAAGCAAATTTGAATCCCAACAAACACAAAATTTAACTCAATGATTATAAACCAGAACATATACAACAACAACCATACATTTGGGTCATTCAATCATTTGAACCATCATACATTGCACGAATGACATGAACATGAACCAAACCTATAATGCCAAGTTCAAAAAAAAACACAAACAACCGAATCTAAATGGATGAAATGAAAGAGGGGAAAGAGGAGTACCTTGGCAAAACGTCAAAACCCTCAATCTGGCCTCCCAAGAGCTGGATTTAGGATTTAGGGTTCGTGGGAAGAGAGAGGGAGTGGGAAATGGCCACCTGTTGGTTCTGAATGGAGGGAGGAGGAAGAAGGGGGCCGTGGCGCGGCCTCAACTGACCGAACCTCGGCGTTGAGTCGGGACGCGCCGAGGTTAGCGTCTCGGCGTCAGCTGATCGCACGCCGACCTCTTGGCCCACGAAGTGTTGTTGGGCCGCCTGGGCCGCGCGTCGGATGGTGCCAAGAGCTCGGCGTGACTCCCCATCGCGCCGAAGTTAGGCCTATGGCGTTGGCTAACACGACGCCGACGTACTGGGCCCCCTGCGCCAGCCCCGGAGTCGTCGGTGACGTGGCAAGGACTCGGCGTCGTGTCAGTCGACGCCGACCTTCATACCTCGGCGTGATTTCCTAAGACGCTTAAAAATGGTCTATTTGTAGCAAAAGTTTTGGCTGGGGTCTTTTTGTAAAAAATATTTTAAAAAGGGACCAAAATGCAAAAATTGCACACAGGGATAGATTACACGCGGAGAAGAAATATGCATGTCAAAGGCGATTAGGTAGCACAGGTCGGCTACTACAGTGGAATAGTAGGTTGGTAGCTAGCTAGCTAAGCTAGGGTGAACTCCGTACTGAATTGAACATCCATAACAAGCCTTTGAGTTAGGGTGAAACAAACGCGAGCACATGTGTACAAGCATGTGTAGCATCACGATACATACATATGAGTGTATATACATATATACCTGCTTGTAATCTATTAAGATCACATAATCCAGCCATCATCGAGATATGCATGGCCATCAATTTGTGCCAGAGAGTATGCATTTTACATGCAATTTGCCGTCGTCCTACATGTTACACATGCATGCAGATCATCAACTAGGTAGCACGCTTTTCCGCAAGCCCATGAGTGAAAACAGTCTCTACACCTACACGCAACACCTGCGCCAAACATGCTTCCACATATATATCGATCTCACCAGTGAGATCACATTGTAAATATATCTCCACCACATGCAGCACGGAGAGCAACTTGCTTGTCAGCAGGCTGGCTATAGTCCTGCCCTGCTACCGCGACTCTCGCATGGCCTGGCGCCCTGGCCCCGTCCGAAAATGTCGGTCCTCACCCTTCACCTAGCTATTCTCTGCGCGCGGGCCAGTGCCAGTGCATCCCACACAGGCAGAGGCAGCCGTTGGTGTTTTCCACGGTGCACGTGAGGCGCCGTGTAGCTTCCCCATGCACAGCACCGCTGCACTATGCATGGGATCCTCCTCGGCCGCGCGCGCCAGCCACGGAGCCACCACCTTCGAGCAGGGTAGCTGGGTAGCGCATCAGTACGTACAGGCGGCCACGAGCGGCGTATTGATCCTGGGATAGAATATTGGCGTCCGGACCGGTCCTGCGCTCGGTTCCCGTGCTTCCTGCCCAAGCGAGCTTTGACCGTCAAAGCGCGCGGAGCCGGCCGGGGTGCGTCCAGGCGGCCTGGCTGGCGGGGCGGGCGGCGCTAGCCAAGCAGAGGCTGCCTGCCTGATGTACTACTGAGCGGTGAAAAAGTGAAACACATGCCGTTGAACGGGCGGGGTTAATCTGGGAAGCTGTCGAAGAACACGCTTAACGCCCCTCGGTTACGCCGTGTGCGCGTACGTACGGGTTAAACAAATCCCCCCCTGCGATCGCCGGTCAAAAATACGGGGCGCTCCGTCCAGGGGGTGAGACAAAAAGGTAAAAGGACGACCACTACCTCTGCTACCATCTGTACGTCTTGCTCTCGCAGCAGCTGCTGCTACCAGTTTTCAACAATCTCTGCTGCTAGGCGCATAT
Organism: Miscanthus floridulus; assembly: GCF_019320115.1. NCBI lineage: Eukaryota > Viridiplantae > Streptophyta > Magnoliopsida > Poales > Poaceae > Miscanthus > Miscanthus floridulus. The sequence goes on along the minus strand of NC_089587.1, from coordinate 187,260,557 downwards.
GCATGCAGCTCGTCCCGTCCCGTCCGTAGACTGCGTGTGTTCGGCACTTGGAAACGTCCGTGCGTGCGTGCACACACACTCGCGTTTCTTCGCTAGATGCTGCTGCATGCACACGTTGCACGTTCGGGTTAATTATTTGGTCAGTGGCAAGGCTAGTTAATTATTGCTCCGCTCGGCTCGGCTCCGCTCGGCGCTCTGCAGGCGAATAATCTACTGACCGATAGGAGGTACGTACATACTCCCTCTGTCTGAAGTTATTCTCGCTTTCGACAAGTCAGTTTTTTTAAAACTTTAACCAATTATATATAAAAAAATATTAATAATTATAATATATAATTATTATCATTAGACAGATCGTTGAATATACTTTCATAATAAATTTATTTAGAGATATCAATGTTAAACGTATTTTCTACGAATCTAGTTAAAGTCGAAAAAAATTGACGTGCACGCATCAATTTTTGGTTGAAAATGCGCGCGTCGGAGAGCTCGGAATCGGCGATTCAACTTATCGCTGGGCAAACGCGTGTCAGGCGCGGCGAGACCGGACCGGCTCCTGCCGTCGCCGCCCGTGCATGGGCTGCAGGTGGCAGCCGCCATGCGGCCCTGGTGACTTCCCGGGAGGCAGCATGGCTGGTCTTGGTCACGTCGCGTCGCATGTGCACGAGCACGGCTGCACACGCGGACGTTATGGTTTTTTTTGGCGGCTCCGCAATTCGCCACGGCCCACGGGTCTCTCGAACGGAGACGACTCGGGCCGAATTAGTTGCTGGTTCACTCCGGCCCACCAAAAAGGGCCCAATACATGGGGATGGGCCTAATTCATTTGTCGGTCTGGGTCCAACTTGCGGTGGGCTGGAATAAGCGCCCGTGCAGTCGCCGGCCGGCCGGACACGCAGCGCGTACGTGAGTGCTGCGAGTGTTGCCGACTCTTATCGCCCCGCAGGCAGAACCGAAGGCGGTCTCCACTCTCTAGAGACAGCCGCCGCCGCCGGTGGTTCACAAGCCGCCGCTACTCCACCAAGCCCCACGGAGACGGAACCCAAATTCCAACCCGACTCCTCCAGCCAGCCAGCAGCCCAGGCGGCGAACCGAGGGCCCTTGAGCTCCCTCCTCGCGCATGGCGTCCCCGTGGTGCCTCTCGGCTCCGGCCGCCGCCCCGCCGGTGGCGGCTGCGCCGGGCGCCCTCGGCGTCTCCGCGTCGGCTTCCTCCGACCTCGCGCGTGTGCCGGTTCCCGCCGGTAGGCGGCGCAGGTGGGACGCGCTCGTGGTCTGCGCGGCGCCCGACGAGGAGAAGATTACCAAGCGGTCGCCCCTGGATTTCCCCATCGTAATTCTCTTAGCTCTTCAACTTACCTTCAGTTCATTTAATTTTAACAGCTTGTCCTGGTGAGATTGAGGCTTAATTTTTGGGTCAGTTAAGCTGACCAAGCACCGGTTTAGGGATCGGGGTAGACAAAAGCGGTAGAAAAGATACATAGGTTGTGGTGTGGACTACTTCCTTATGCTTTAGCTTCAGATGTGGTTTCGGCCTTCATCTATTTTTTAGGGTTTTACCATTTCGTATATGTCTGGCGAAGATACCCCTGCGAAAATGATAATTTTTATTTAAGCTTACTGATTTATTATGAATGTGATAATTTCATCTGCCCAAACATAAACTTTTATTGCCATAGACTTTCTGGGTAGTAGCTTGTTGTGCTAATAGATATCTGGAGCTTCAAATTTATATTCGCTCCTAAATACTGACTGTACACTATTTGGCAGCTGCAGCTGCTGTGGCCGCATGTATGCACTACTAATCTTAGTTTAGATTTGTGCAACAGCAGCTGCAGCTGCAGCCTGGTAAGTGCAGCCGAGCAGTGTGGTGCCTTCAGAATGTGTAGCTTCTATATATTCTTTTCTTTGTAATAGTCTTTCATTATCAAAGTGATAGAATGCTGTGACGAGCAGTCATGACCTGTTTTTGGTGAACTCACTGCCTTAATTTTTTAAGGCCAGACTATGTAAATGGCTTCATGACTGTATGTATTACATGTTGTGATATATGAAGATAGGCATTTCTTGGTAATGGTTTTCTTTTATAACCAAAGTAGGGAACTAGCGATTGCAGATCTGTTGCAACTTTTTCAATGATTATTCTAGCCGTTGGTGTGGTCGTGTGGACGATCTGCCCAGCCTAGCAAAATATTGTTCAAACATGATAGGACTAGGGAACTGGATGGTTTATTGATGATCTGGGATTATTCAACAATGGCTAAACCGCAGCAATGGCAGCAGCAGAGCCAGATCGCCCTCTCTTGGAGGCTCTGATCAACAGTACTCTGCTTCTACTTACCCCTCGCAATCAGCTGGCCCTTAGTTATATCCCCTAATGGCTGGCTGTACACTAGCAAACCTGCTAACCAAACCTGCTAACCAATCTCCTATTCTTACTCTCCAGATCCAAACTTGTAGCAGCAGCTCCCCTAACAGATAACTATGGCCCAGAATCAGCCACTAGAGCTGGCGCCCTCTTCTTCTTCTTCCTAGTGTACTGCTTTCCAATGAAAGCGTCCACAACAAAACATGACTATAGTGATTTAGATATGTTCCATACACTTCTTTTCGCTTCAATATATTGACATCAAGATTAATTTCTAATGTTGTTTGAATGTTGCTAGGAATGGGAGAGACCAAAGCCTGGAAGGAGACCTGATATCTTCCCTAAGTTCAGCCCAATGAAGACACCATTACCGCATCCATTACCGGCTGATGATCCTCTAGATGACGATGAAGAAGAGGAAGAGGAAGAACAACCACCACCTCAGGAGGAGCCACAAGAGGATGATCCAGACAAGGAAGAACCTGAGGAAGATGACCCGGACAAGCCAACCGAGTAATTTTCAAATGGTTTGAGGTGTGGTAATTATAGACAGTGGGCAAAGATGTGCTACATCTTTGGAGCACGCAAGAGATCTCAGTTCTGTTTGAACTGTTTGTTCTGCCGGCTTATATAGGCTCTAGATGCATAAGTTTGTTATGACCTCCTTTGAGCTTTTCTGAAGCTATGAAAGTTTTGTTTTACGAATTACAGAGTACTGTGTGATATTTGTGATTGCATGTATTCTCACTTTTTCTATCTTGAAGTAAGTAGGTTGTACATTGCAACAAGACGACTGCAATTATGTTATTCCAAAACCTGTCTTCAGTGTATTTAACATGGTTCTTGAAGTTAGCTTGTTTAGTTGCATCGTTGATTTGTGTCGGGTATGCATAAAATGAGTGATGCACCATTTTGCGCTTTTGAACTACTCCCTTCGTCCCAAATTAACTGTCATTTTGGGTTTTCGTGCACAGCATTTGTATCTTCACATAAATTTATTATGAAAATAGATTCAAAGATCTATCTAATGATATCAATTGTGTATTATAAATATTAATATCTTTTTAGATAAAATTAGTCAAACTTATTTCTCGGAAAGCGAGAACTATAGTTATTTTGGGACATAGGGAGTACGCCTTAATGAACATTTCAATTTTGGACGGTACATGTTTACATTTGAACCTGAAGACTGGAAGTACAGTAATCAATTTTGGACCGGTGCATGTTTCACACTTGAGCAATTGAGCCTAAAGACTGATTTTCGATCAGATCGTTTTGTATCATGTGCCTTTTACCTAAGTTCGTCATTATATTCTGCACGGTTATTCAAGTTTCTATGTGCTCTTCACATAAGTTACTCATTGTATTTTGCATGTCTATTCGAGTTTAAAAGAGAAACGATCATAAAGCCACAGTAAAAATTCGGTATACTCTATTTCCTTGTCAGTTTTGTAGTGTTCATGAGGGCTTTAGTTTAATACATACAGGAAACCTACAAAATTTCTCTCCCATATGTAGGAGCAAACAGCATAAATAACGCTACTTTTGTTAAGCACACTGGCCCCTGAATGAAACACCAAGTCACACCCAACGTCTACTCCCAGTCGATCCCACTAGACATCATCATCTACTTTCCTTTGATCATCATCATCTACTTTCCTTTGATCTTGCAGTAGGCATACAATCCAGAGCCCAGAAACCCTAATCCCTGACCGATAACATTAAGCTGCATACGAAACTGGGGTTCAGTATTCACGGGAGGTTATACAAACATAAGTGGCGCATAAGAAACAAGCCCAAAAACTTACAAGATCAAAAGGAAGGCCACCAAATAGCACCCAACCAATTCCAACGGTGAAGAAATCCTGCAGAAACAGCGTAACATGAATATCACTACTAAAAAATGGTTTGTATGTTGGCCTATACGGTTGAGTGGAATAACTGGATGGCAGCTGTACCTTCAAGTTTCCACACATCGTTTGTGTGAGTGCAGAATTCAGGATTGTGTTCCAGAAGATAGTGTAGTTCAGTAGAAATGCTAAGATGCACGAAAATAGCAGCACAGCCTACAAGTGAAATTTCATTATTAGTGACATTCATAACTTTATTGACATTACATGATATAATGGAATACTACTTGACATTACTCACTATTTTGTTGTCTACCTGTTTTGAGTGTTAAATTAGTATGAAAAATAAACAAATCATCATGTAAAGTGACCTGAAGATCATCTGCAGCAGCTATACTATACACTAGTAATTGGACTGAATGAAAGAATTTTGAGGTTTCAAACTGGAGGCACTATCAATAGGTCATCGTAATAGTATTATGGATAATTGTTGCTAAATTAGAACATGATAAATGATATTAAAGGACTAGAGGGTGGTATTATCAAAATTATCAGCACCAGCAAAACTTGACTTGGGTGAGAATGAGTCTCTGTGACTACACACAAGGTAGTGCTCATGTGCTTCAGTAACATGTGCAATCCAAGCTAATTTCTAGACTTGACCGGATCTCAAAGATAGTGAAACAAACAGAACAATGTCTTGCAAACTAAACTTCCAGCTGCAGCATGAGTCCAAGGGCTAACTGGCTAATTGACAGTACAAGCACACGGATGAAGATAATTAACATGACTCATGGCTTTTGAATTTCGTGACGTGCATTCACAGTCTTTAAATGCCTACTAAAACTGACAAAAGCATGCACAAATTAACTTAACCATGAATCTAGTGTTACCATGAACCCAGGGGAATAAAGGTAGGGGAATTCCATGGTCCTCTTTAGGTCACCCTGAATATATGTCAAGAACAGTACTGAAGGTCCACAGACAAGTCCTGAAATCCAGACAGACAGGTTATAAGATACAACAACAACAACAACAACATAGCCTTTCAGTCCCAAGCAAGTTGGGGTAGGCTAGACAGGTTATAAGATGGTAAGATATAAGAAGATTGATCTGAAGTTAAGAGCAATCAAATAGTGTTTGAGAAGAAAAAAGGGCAATCAAAATAATACCATTGCACCACATCAGGCCAAAGCTATTGAGGCCACTAGATTTTCCTAGGGGAGGAAAAAGAACATCTGGTCAGAAGGATTTTGTACGGTCAAAGAACATTATATGTTGGAAAGGAAACTGCTTTACCTATACGGTTGATAGTAGCAAGATAAACAGCTGTCGTAATGTTGGCCACAAAGACAATAGCATACCCACGAGCATCAAATGACAAGTCTCGAGCTCCAGCAACAAATGCACCAAATACAATCAAAGCCACACTGATAAAAAGCTTGGTTAACAACCAGATAGTGGAACATTATAGATTCAGAACAGTACCAAGTTTTGAAAATGTTCAGCATAACAAATGCTGTATCCAAAGAAAAAGGGTACAGGTACAGTAGTAGGTACAGAAACCTATTACTACTGGATGAAACAAATATAATCATATAATCAAAGGCTTATACAAAATCGATAATTTGTTCAAATACTTATGTTTGACACTGCCTAGGGCATAAATGCATTAAACGAAATGAAACTCTTAGAACTGTGTGACCTGGTAATAATAAGAAACAGCGAACAGAACAAATATCCATATATTTACCTGCCTATTATAGGTGGGGTGTGCTTCTGCTTTGCCAGGAAATACTCCATTGTCATTGTAAACACGACTGTTGTGCGCCGTAGAGTTGTATACATAGGGACGTTAACTCCACGGACTGATTCCATCGAAGCTAGCTTTTTACCAAAAAAAAAAGAAAAGAAAAGTAAACACCAGTGAGAATTCAACATGAACAGAAATGCATGTGCCTAATTATTGAACACATTAATCTTGTAAGGGAGTCAGCATACCATGTAGAGTAAATAAGCCAAGGAAAGAGGTGTGGTGCGCAACAACATCCTAAATGGCACAAAGAATATTGAATCAGAAGGCACTGATGGATCACTATTTGTGAAGGAGATGATCTTTAACCGTCTCAGAACATAAAGAAGGCACGTTGAGCACACCATCTGCACATGTTTGTTAAGTGTTAACAAAGAAAGGAGAAATACATAAATGATAGAATACAAATGTAAACCAAGAAGTTTAGCCAACAGACACCCAAAGGCAAAGGAAGGTTTTATAAAGCTATGTTCCATCAACAGCTACCGAAAGATTTGGGATCCACTATTTCCCAGGGATGATAAAAAGTGAAGTATTTGCGGCACTTCAAGCAAGACTTGGAACATTATTGAAATAAGATTAAAGGCAGTATTTGTTGATATTTGGAACTATACCATGGGACAAAATTAAATATTTTCAATAACAAATTGATTACAAAAATACGTACGGTCACCCCCAAGTATTTGTTGATATTTGAAAATGTAGATGTTGGGCTTGAATTTTACCAGCTCCTCCAATTTACCACTAAAAATGAGGATCCCACCAAGTCCTCAACAGATTACTGTTAATCAGTTCAAATTAAAAATTTGCACTTACATTTTAAATTTAGAATTTCCTGGACAGGATTTGTTCTCCTGGTATCCAATGGAAAAAACAGTTACCAGTGGAAACTGAACCCTGGACTAGACTAATCACATAGACCCATACAACACTGAAAACTTGAAAGAAATTGTTTGCTAAGAATTCGATGGAACACAGACATGTAACTTTCACATACATCATCCAGAAAAGTGCATGAACCATGCACGCCACAGATTTTCCCAGAACACATCCAGTACCTGAAGGAGCGTGATGACATTTGCACAAGGGAAACTATATGAAGACAGAGCTGCTTTGTTAAACATCACTAGCAACACTGCAAATTGAAAAGTATCAAAATTAGGACAACAAATGGGTTCTGAAAATGGAAAACAAAACAATAACACATCATATCCCTGTGGACATTGGTTATTTGGTTACCATGCTTCTAGAGCTAAAAAAGATGGCATCACAGAGTAAATCATCAAGGAACTCGAATGAATGTATGGGTATAAACTAGTAGCAGATTAACAGTGTGTACAATAATTTGAGGCACACAAGTATAACATGTGGAGACAACATAACTAAATATTGCATTGGCACACTGCACATGTTAAGGAGAATACAGAACAAACAAAACAATGATCAAGAAACCTTTTTTATAATTATTTTTCCTTGCTCAACCAGATGGTTGATGCAAATACACGATCTATCTAAATATTTAAAAGAAGCAACAGAGATAAACCAAAATTAAGGTGAAACGATTCAAGTAAAACTGACTACCATGCATTGTGCAGAACTCCTTCAACTGGTATTATCAGCAGAACACAAGTGAGTTCCAGTGCAATTTTAGTCATGAATGCAAAACGGGGTATCATTAGTAAGTCCAACATAACCAGTCCAACTACGGTAACCCGTTCACAGTTCTCCAACCTCCAGTAAGCACATATAAATGGAAGATGAGTTTAACTGTGCAATCCAAACCTCATTCATCACTTAACAATGACTCAAATCTTCCACACCAATTTTTCCCCCTAAAGTGAAAATGGTTTGCTGATTTTCCTCAGTAGGACCACCTTCCTTTGTTCCAATTTTGTCATGCAACTAATGACAAATGGGCAGGTTTCAGTTCAAAAGGCTAGCTAGCTAGATAGTTAGATGAGGACAATGATGTATCTATTCTATTAAATGGTTATTCTTATCCAATTGAACCATCATCCAAACAGGGAATTGAAGCAATTTACATCCTATCATCAGCACCAAACAATATATAGTACATGAGATAACAGGGAACCATCACTCTTCCTGACAGGCCCTCTGTCTGATCCAAATTCATACATATGCCACCTAGAAACCTTACTTTGTTATTAAATGGCGTATTGCTTTCTAAATTCTATTCCAACAGGGTTCTGTGGTCATGTTCCCCTACAAGTGTGCCCGAGCAATAAGCATAGGTCCACTCCAAACTCCAAAGGCAGATAAGGCAGCACAGTAGCCCCATTTGTAACGACCAGAATTCAGCTAACACTAGGACAGTATGTCACAGATTCGTCATGATGGAAAATTCAGTTATCTGTATGAAATAGCCAGTTCCTACTTACATATAGAATTTCATAAACATGTATGAAGTATGTACTTTGTACGTTGCGTATAACCCATAGGCAACAGAACTACGAAAATGGTCTCTCTTCCCAAAAGCTCGGTGGTGTTGGCAAAAGCCGAAAGACCAAAGCACGAGTCAACCATCCTGCACGAACTCCAAAATCAAGTAGCTGAATTCAACAGAAAACGTGACGACTAGCACAAGCAACAAGTCAAACACGTGATGCAGGTGCTCTCGCGTCCCCAAATTCCCTGAACGCGACGAACGAAACAACCCACCCGATCCCGAACCGCGAGCAGTCCACGCGGCGGCGCGACCGCTGCAGAAACAAGCAAACCAAGCCGCCCGCCCGGGAGGGAGGGAGCCGATCGGGCGTAGCGCGTACCGGAGCATGCCATGTAGGAGAGCGCGGCGGCGGCGCCGCGGCGGGTCATGGCGGAGCCCTTGAACAGCACGGCGTCGTCGCCGCCTCCCCCTCCGCCGTTGCCCTTCCCGACGTCCGCCGAGACCGGCAGCAGCGCGCCCCTCTCCCCGCCGCCCTTCGCCATCCCTCCGGCCGCCGGGATCTCCGCTCCCCGATCCGCCTCCTCGCCTCTACCGCCTGCTCCGCCCGCCCGCCCGCCTGCGAGCACGCCGAGGCCGAGGACGAGGAGCAGCAGGCAGGAGGATATTTCTGTCCCCACCACCCACTTACTTGGCCCTGGCCCCCGATGCAGCACGCGACGGCAGAACTGGCCGTTTTGTGCGCCGCGCTGGAAACGGGTGCGGGGTCGTCTGTCTCGTCCTCGCCTCGGCGACTGACTGGCTCGGCAATGCGGTCGCCGGTCAGCGACCCCGGGTGCGGGCCTGGGGACTGCGGATGCGGAAGCTTCTGCCCGGCCACGGCCGCGCCTGCCAGGCGTGGCCAGCGCGGCAGCCGCCTTTTATTGGAAGCGAACGGGCGGGTGCGCGCTTTGGCAAGTTGCCGGTTGCCAGTTGCCGCTCGGTGCCTGGCCTGCCTCGCGCGTCACGTTGCGACTCGCGACTTGCGTTGCTTCGCGGCGTTGGACCGTTGGTCACATCGCGATCGCGTCGGGGTCACAGCATCGATCGAACTCGGCCAGTGGATCAGTGGACGATTGGGGAGAGGGATTAGGAGTAGTACAGTACAGCCGGGTAAGCGTGCGATGTCACCACCGGGCACCGGCTAAAGTCTAGGATGTTACGTGGTGTGTCACATAGAAATAATAATAATAATAATAATAATACAAATTATATAAGTTATTAGTAATCTGCGAGATAAATTTATTAAACCTAATTAATCTGTCATCGGCTATCTGTACAATTAATTATTTTTTAGTCTATATTTAATATTTTATATATGTGTTTAAATATACGATGTGATAGAGAGTAAACCTTAGAGGATAAGCTAAGCTAATCCTCGGCAAGGGGATGAGATCCAGCGATCCACCAGCCGGGATACGGTAGCGCTCGGGTGTCGTTCATCCGATGGCATACCTCCGATCTGCACTGCCCAGCCCAGGGCTGCAGGTTCAACGGATCGAGGATCTAGATTGGCGATATGATTCTTCGCGTCACTCATTTTTGGGAAGTAATTGGAGATATCATGTGCTATTTTTTTCCACCTTATTACATAATTGCATGCATGTTGAGATTACACATACAGCATGTCCGCCGTTGCTTCTTAACGCTAAGTATTAAGGATGCATTATGCGCAAAAAAAAGTATTAAGGATGCATTATGCGCAAAAAAAAGTATTAAGGATGCATAATTGCATATTGAGATTACACACATACAGCAGGTCCGCCGTTGTTTCTTAACGCTAAAAAAAATAAGGGGGTGTTTGGTTTCTATAGAAAAATTTTAGTCCCTGTCTCATCGGATATTTGGACACATGCATGAAGTATTAAATATAGACGAAAAAAATAACTAATTGCACAGATTGTGGCTAATTTGCGAGACGAATTTTTTAAGCCTAATTAGTCCATGATTTGACAATGTGGTGCTACAGTAAATATATGCTAATGACGGATTAATTAGGCTTAATAAATTCGTCTCGTAAATTAGTCTCCATCTATGTAATTAGTTTTATAATTAACTCATATTTAGTTCTCCTAAATAGCATCCGAACGTCCGATGTGACATGGACTAAAATTTAGTCCATGGAACCAAACACCCCCTAAGTATATAGATGTGTATCCTGCCCACCCGGATTATCTGCAAGTGATTAAAAATAAACACTAAAAAATCTTAAAGCAAAATCAAGATTTAGTTTTGCTGTTCAAGAAATTTATTGGGGTATTAATATTTACTAGCAAATAGGCCCATGCGTTGCAACGAGAGAAAAAATGAAATTCGTAGAAAATAACAACAAAATACTATATATCTATTTATGTTTCACTATTGTTACAAAATTTAAAAGCTATAACTTATTTATAATGACCATGACATCCTAGGCAATTATATGATAATGTCCTACTTAGCTGTATCGAAATAAAATACAACATTGATAAAAATTTATCTGGTTCCAAAATAAAGAAATATTTTAACTTTAATTTTATATTATTTAATTATTTGATTTGATTAATTGGACCATTGATTCATCCATTCGCACTCATGGAGAATATGGAGTTAGAGATGCAAACACACCTTACGGGACCCAGCCGCCACCCGCCAGCGAGGTGTGACCGGGTTCTTCTACAGCTTCCACACACTTCAGGCTCGAGGGCAAGCAAACACCAACAACGACGCTAAGCACCTAAGCTACACAAGGTTCTAATTCGGCACAGTTCTTGCTCAGGCAGTCAGGCGCCGCCCAGAAACCATATATGGCTCCGGTTTTGACAATCACCGACGTCACCTACGTCACTGCGACGGCTGGCGCGCTGCCGTCCGAGCCTAGCATCAAGCTCTCAAAGCCATGGAGGCGCAGTGGGTTCTGGTTCCGCTGCTGCAACACCTGCTCTTCGAGGGCGACCATCTGCCACCCTTCGACGCCATCCTCCGATCCCTCCGATCCTCCCTAGCTCGCGACGACCTTGGCCACCCACGTCCCGCTCACCGGCAAGCTCTACTACCTTGCGGACATCGGCGGCGGTGGCGACGACGACTGCGTCAGGTTCTCGTCGCCGCGGAGTGCGACGCTGACGTGCGCCGCCTCGCAGGCAACGACCATGACATGCTCACGTTCGTGCGCCTCGTTCCGGAGCTCGACATGAGCCTGCTGCCGGGGCCGCTGCTTGCCATGCAGGCAACGCGTCTCGCAGTCGCGGGAGGCGGGGTGGCCCTCAAGGTGAGCGTGCACCATGCCGTCGCCAACGGCCCCTCGCTGTGAAGCTAGCATGTTCCTTGTTCCTTGTCCCATGGATTAAAGCACGTTGTTATTTCATCGTATTAGCTCGATAGACATCTGCAGCCCGACCTCCTTGAATCTCCGTGAATCCTAGCGACAGCGTCGGTGCGGTGGTATTTTGTAGTGCACCCAAGAGACGTTGATGTGTTGAAATAGAGTCCTGGCCAAATACGGCCACAAGATGGCCAAAATCGGAGCACATATGGAAGACGGATGGAAGAAATACTACCAAGCGGAGGTTTAAACAAACATATCGCCGTGCCTTTCTCTGTTTAGCCCTTGTTTAGTTCATCAGAACTCCCAACTTTGGCACTATGTAAAAAGAAGATTCCCCGTCATATCAAACTTACGGTACATGCATGGAGTACTAAATGTTGACGAAATCAAAAACTAATTGTACAGTTTAATTGTACTTTGCAAGACGAACGTTTTGAGCCTAATTAGTCAACGATTGGACAATTATTACCAAATAAAAACGAAACGCTACAGTGCGCTACAGTGCCAGCCGAATTTTGCCGGCGCCAACTCTGGGGTGAACTAAACGGGCCCTTATTCGTGGATGTAGAATCAGAAGGATAGAAAATCGAAATAATGTTCTTTTGACCGTCGGAAGAAACACTTTGTCATGTATAGAGTAGGATAGTGTTGACGCCGATTCGGTTCACACACTCATAGGGGCTAGATCACCCAGAGACCGCAAACTGCCTAGCATGCAACAAAGGTAGATCCAAACGGCGAGGCCGATCAGACGCTCGTTCTTCGCCTGATAAACCCACAAACGCGTCCCGAGAAGAACACGTGATGGGGTGTTCTAGGATCGGCTAGTCCACCTATAATGTAGTCATATCTCATCGAGAGATGCGCCGGACAGCATAAGTTGAAAAAGCTTGAGGTAGAAGATAAAAGTAATAGATGTGTGTGTGTTTTTTTTTTTGACAATTGGGTATTGGATGTCTCAAGACCGTCGCCCTTTATATTTATAATATAATAGGACAGCTAGCCTTTCCTGTATATAATAAAATAGAATATAAAATTCTTGGGCTAGATTAGTCACGTTGATTTACCCTTTATATTTATAATATAATAGGACAGCTAGCCTTTCCTGTATATAGAATAGAATATAAAATTCTTGGGCTGGATTAGTCACGTTGATTTTCCATAATTATATTCGGACTTTAACAAACTCCTAACATGGATATCACGTACGTGTACCTTGATGTTGTCTTCTCGTGCACGTTATACCATGTATTATGGTCAAATCACCGCTGTCCAAAATTAATCGTAAACGGACTTGGTCTAGCGGCTTTTCCCGTGACCATCCCAAATTCCTATTTGGTCAAGTCTTCCTCATGGAGATCGATGCGGAGACTCTGTTATTTCCTTTCACCACGTAGCGCCTCCAAAAAGTCCAAAATAATTCTATTGCTAATATTTCCTTGAATTTGAAACACAGTAGGACCTCCGCATGTCGTGCTTGTCTTTTTTCAAATTTAGGTGTCAACATATACCGTACAATACGTTTTTGGAATTGGACTCCGTATCGCGCTAGATAAGATCTATTCTAACTTGTATAAGCATGGGTTATATATATATAAGTTCGGACGGAAGAAGCCCTTCATTGTCCAGTAGTCAGAGAAAGACGGACAAAATAAAATGGATGGACAAAAAAAATGGACTAAAATTTTGCCTCTTTATTATTAGATATAGATATAGATTTTTGCCGCACAGAACTTTAGTAAGATTGGAAGCAAAATCTTGAAGCACTTAAAATGAGCACTCTAAAATCTTGAAACAATATTAAGATTTAATTTTTTTTCACACAAGAGTTATTTGTTGTTTAAAATAAGCACTCTAAAATCTTGAAGCAATATGGAGTTTTAACGTGGCCAAACAATAAATTTACTTGTTGCTTAAAATGATACTCTCCGTCCCAAAATTAATAATTATATATATATATATATATATATATATATATATATATATATATATATATATATATATATATATATATATATATATATATATAATTTTTTAGACGGACCATGCTGTTGATCACTAGTATTTCATTGTAAATCATTTATGATCCTAAATTTGTTGCTAAAAATGATACAATTTTCTATATATAAAATTTCTATTAAGATATAATTTTTCCACACAAGAATTATTTATTGCTTAAAATGGTACATGTGTACACTCATCTCCTTTTCTTTTCCGGAGCATATCTCCTGGATGTGGCAGTTATCATTTGCATGCACCCGTGATTATCTTCGCATTAGGAGTTAGTGTCTCATATTTCTGTAGAATGTTAATTTTTAGACAAATTTTAAAACTCATAAAGTTATATATTTTAGAATGGAGGAAGTAGTTGTTAAAACTCATAAAACCTTCGGGATGCGAAGATGCGTGAGATGGTTTGGGATGAATGGGGATAAGTGGGAGGTTGTTAAGGAGGATACTTGTACAATATTGAATGCTAAAGTTAGCCCCTAACCAAATAGTAGGTTTTACCCTAGCATTCCACTTACCTCAAAAGCTACATAGTCATAGGGTGGAATGTTGGCGAGTACAAATCATACGGAAATAATTTGGTTTCACGAGATGAGCCTGACTATGACTTTGAGAACTATGGTTATTAGGACGTGTGACGGGTCTTTGTTCTACACTCAAGGAGTTTGGGGATGATGATGCGCGCCACTAGACGCTTTTTTTCACGCTAATGTTGTTGTTGTTGTTGCGTGTGTGTGCGTGTTTCAGGTGGACATTTGTAATAAAGGGAAGATCATGTTATGTACCCCAAGAATAAGTGTTTGTGATGTAAAACTTTGTGATCAGCTGGTTGAAGAAGCACATGATAGCAATATTTAGCCCTCTTATTTGGCATCCAAGGCTAATTTTTAGTCCTAGGGTCCAAGCCCCCTCCCCTCTTAAAGGTGAGGTAGAGTACACTAGAAAAATATTAGGAGCTCATCATTATATAACTAGTTTGTGGTTTTTCTACATTTTTACTTGAGCCATATATACACTACTATAGAAATAGTTATCCCCTACGACACTTTCACAACCGGATTTATTAGAACCAGTGGTGTTGCTTATCATCTCCAGTTTGTAATATAACCCAGCGGTGATCACCACTGGTTTGTGTAACCAACGTCGATGAAAATCATCACCGTCGATTCATGTCACCAACTGACAGTGGTGATTGGCTCCTCATCACCGCCAACTCATCGTCTGATCTAGCAATAAGATTCATAACCTTTTCAAACAAAGTCGAATAAAGACAAACTTTATATCAAAGTTGTAGATCTCAATTTTATCGATGATGATGTTTTCATTTGAAATTATTTATGGTCCTAAAATTGTGTATGAAGGTATTATATTTTGAAATTTAATTTTTCTGTCCAAACGACCTAAGATGGAAAAACGACTAGAAACAAAGTTGTAGATATTGATAAGATGTAAAACTTTTTAGTTGATGACTTATTCATTATAAATCATTTATGGTCCCAAAACTCTATTTGAAGTTCTAACATTTTGAAATTAAATTTTTGCAAACGACCTCGGGTGAAAAAAGTCCAGAAGATCTACAACTTTGTAGTTGATCACTATTTTGTTGGAAATCATTTATGATCCTAAGTTTCTAATTGAAATTCTTACATTGTCAAATTTAAATTTTGCAAATGACCTCAGATGAAATATCAACCATAAGCAAAGTAGCAGATCTTGACAAGATATAAAACTTTCTAGTTAAAACTTTTTCCATTTAAGTTCTTTTAGGGTCTCAAATATTTATTTTAAACTCCAGTAAAGTGGATATAAAGTGAATATCCTTTAGTCAGAAGTGACTTTGGAGGGGAGCGGTTAAGGGAGCTACACACGAGGCCATAGGTCCTAGGTTCAAGTCTCGTTGGCCGCATGCACACGAAAAATCGCGTGATATGTGATTTGTGCCTTGCGTTGCACGAGTGTGTGAGGCTTCCCTGAACAAATTTTTTTGGGTTCGATTTTCATTTTCTAGGAATCAGTCATCACAGCCGGTTGGTAACACAAGCTGACGGTGATAACCATGGTCATGAGGTTATCACCGCCAAGGAACAAAACTGATGATGATCCGAACCGGCGATGATGGCGTTAGTAGTGATAGGATTGAAATTTTAAATTAGACATCCAATTCAAACCCCTGGACGCTCACAAGAAACTTTCAAAAGTCTCTACATATCTCCATTTTGAAAGTCTTCTATATTGCCTCCATCTTCTTTCATGTGCCACTTGCCATTGAGATTGCTGCTTGGTACAGAGTTATTATTCTCTTTGTACATGGGAACTGGCACATGTTGATTTTCTAATGCAAAACTTTCAAAAGCACACAAAGATGTTGGTATGCGCTAAAAAGGTGGTAAAATTGCCAAGGTCGGTTGGAGACCCATGTGGATTAACTCAGGCTGTTCTTTATGTCATCTCTATGCTATATTTTGTCCACTAGTACTCCAAAGTAGTTCAGATAGCATCATCATCCACACACAAGGTTGTCGAAGTCTTGAAATGGCAAGTCAAACCGTCTTGAATTTGACTAATTCTTTGTAAAAAATTATCATATTTACAATAGTAAATAGATAAGTACGTCATGGAACATATTTTTATATACACATATTCAACGTCATAAATATAGATACTCTTTTCTAAAAGCTTTATAGATAATTTGCATAGGCTAATTGCTGATAATCTTTAGATATATTAGAATCATATCCTTTTTCAAAACGTAGATAGTTTTTTTTTTTGAAAATAGCCTCGAAGCAAATATAATAATAGTTTTGCAGCCAAGCTAATCAGGATCTTTTACTGAAGTGAGAGGGAGAGAGAGGGGGGAGGGGAAGGGAAGGGTATAGCTCTCATACAAGCAACAAGTTGGCCACAGAACCTATGCAGTAGTGGACCCAAATAGCAAGTGGAGGTAAGGAGGAATAGAAAAGAGAACGTGCGGTATAGTAAAAAGTAATCCCTCCGATCCATTTTATTCGGTGCAAGTTAGAATGACATAGTCTCCTAAATTACACTTTGACCATTTATTTACTTTATATTATATTATTTATGCTTATAAACTTATAATCAATGGATAGTATAATTCCTTACAAAATCATATAAAGTTTGTATTATAATAGTTAAAAATTATTAGCCTAATTATTGATCAAAGTTTTTAAAGTTTGAATCTTATATACGTGTGCACCAGATAAAATGGACCAGAGGGAGTAGTAGACAACTATTGTATGGCTCTTATAATTTGACTTACAGACAAACACCTAGCTCTATTGTTAGGCTTGCTCTCATGATATCTCCAATAATAATAGTCAAGTGTCGAGTCTTCTATGTTATCTTGTATGTGTCACATGCATGTAAAATGATCTTTATTCATATATTCTCTCGTGTCAATAGGGATAGAGTATTTGTATCTCTCGTGTATTGGGATGCACAAAGAGCTTAACTCTTCGATCTCTTCCCGCTAGCTCAAATGTTTTTTGCATCGTGCTAACCATTAGAGGTGTTCTTATTAGAGAGAAAACAAATATTCCTTCCATCCCAAAATAGATGTCATTCTCACTTTCTGAGAAGTCAAACACTTTTAGATTTGACCAAATATATAAAAAATATTAATATTTATAATATACAATTAGTATCATTAGATAGATCACCAAATATACTTTCATAATAAATTTATTTGGAAATATAAATGTTGCACGTATTTTCTACAAACCCAGTCAAAGTTGAGAAAGTTTGACCTGCATGCAGTCCATAACGACTTCTATTTTAGGACAGAGGGAGTATTATCCACACGGATCCACGGGACCTGTTTGGTTCGCGACTATTGTAGTAGCTTGCTTAGCATGTACTTTGTCCGTCCACAAAATGATTGCATTATTATTTTTTAAGATTCAAGAAGCCAAACAATTTTATAATTAATCATGTTTTTAGTCAAAATTAAGCTAATTCAACTTGCATGGATATATGTAGTATATTCTAGAGTGCTTGTAATGTGTTGATGTACCCGGCTATTATCTAATACTCCCTCCGTCCCCAAAAGAATGCAATTTTGGAACAGTGTCACGTGTTAGTATATCAACTTTGACCAATTATAGATATAAAAGTATAATTAATTATAATACCAAATAAATATCATTAGATGAATTATGAAATGTATTTTTATAATAAATTAATTTGGAGTCATAAATGTGAATACTATTTACTAGAGACTTGGTTAAACATGAACCGCTTCATGTGACATGTAACCCATAGTTGCATTCTTTTGGGAAGGGAGTAGTATAATTCTTCTTCGTCGAAAAAATGCCGCCAGCCATTCGAATCGATGATGTGTTAGGTTGATCTCCACCAAGTTGGCCCAACGGCCAATTTGGGCCTTTGATCCATGCCATGATCGGGGGTGCCCAACCCAATTATGGTTGGTGGGTCCCCGTCGCGCAGCGCTATAAAGAGGAAGGTAGGAGCGGGAGCACTGGGTATGAGGTTCACCGCAGCCGCCACAAACCCCACCTACATTCCTAACCCTAATCCGATCTTAGAGGGCAGCGCTGAAGCGACGGGAAGCTTCGTCACCACGTCGTAGGGACGCCGCCGCCACGAGAGTCGCCCCGTGGACGTCCACGCCTCTCGTGAGACCGTTGCTCTGGCGTCACCCCTTCACCGACACCTCACGCTACCACACCATGGCGAACTCGAGCTCCAGCGCCAAGCCCATTGATGGTCGGTAATACCTCTCTACTCTTATTCCCTCTCTCTATCTCTTTGTTTTAGTTCATGTTCTAACATGCTTTATGCCAAATGGAAGAACACGAACCGCTGGATCTACTCTATTGATCCTAAGTTTTTAACATGATGGTCTAGTAGTTAATGCCGCACCAGACAATACAGTACTGCTGAACCAAACAGGCCCTCGCATCATCCCTGGTCGTTTGGGCTGATTTATGGCGAGGTGACGGGCTCAACGGTCAACACGTAGCTCGAGCTGGTAGGGCCGCTGCGGCGGGAGATACCGCATGGGCATGGCGCTGTGCATCTGCGCCACCCTGCCACCCGTCGTCCGATTTGGCGCCGGAAAGGCCAGCATGCGCGCAGCGGGGGCACGCCACCCCCCCGGCGTCTGCCGAGCCGGCAACCTCGCGGTGTGCGCCGAGCGTAGACCTACACGCGCACGTACGCTGGGCCCCTTGTCCCCGCGTCGTGCAAGGAGTAGTACTAGAGCAGTAGTACTCTCCTCAGGCGGGGGCACGGCCGCACGGGCTAGGCGTAGGCCTGCGGCCCCTGCCGGGCGATGTGACAACACGTTCGCCTGGGGATCCTGAACGAGGTTCGCTGGTGCTGCGCCAGTGCCGCATGCATGGAGGATGCGAGGTGACACGCACGAAGCGCTCGGCATTCTCACAATCAATGCCCCGTCGCGGGATTTCCACCCATGAGGATGGCGTCATGGATGGGATGCGCCGTGCGCCCGTGCCGCTTGTCAGACGACAACGCAGGCGAGCAGGAAACAGAGGTGTGTACTCTACTCTACGCACCGCAGGGAAAGTACTCCGTCACTGCTCACGGTCGGTATCCGTGACTCACGGATACCAGTATACGCCCCAAGATTTGGAGGATGGTGAGGCCCAAAAATACGAGTTGTGGTAAATTCTACTACGTATATCTACGTTTTCCCTGCTACGAGGTGTGTTCGTTCCTTCTGGTGGTTCATTTGAAAATATATATATATAGCCTGTTAGGCAGACCATAAACGATCGTATACGATGATGGATTATAGGCTGGAATAGTATTTTTCTCTCACACCAAACCAGCCAGCAGTAAATAATCCACAATTCAGCCCAGCCAACCGAACAGGCTGATAGTCGTTAGATCTGCTGATCATTGGAGATTCTTTGTCTTTTGTTGCTTTTGCCCTGTGGCTCCAATTTCTTTTTGTTTA
Source organism: Miscanthus floridulus (assembly GCF_019320115.1). NCBI lineage: Eukaryota > Viridiplantae > Streptophyta > Magnoliopsida > Poales > Poaceae > Miscanthus > Miscanthus floridulus. The sequence goes on along the minus strand of NC_089587.1, from coordinate 187,240,810 downwards.
GCCTCGGATTGCCACTATTTTCTCCGGTGCTCCCTGATGATGATAACTAGCATCAATTATAAACCGTCAACATAACCTGCATATATGTTTAATTCCACCGTCAAACATAGGTATAGAGGTTTAAACTAACAAATTCCACGAGTTTTGGTGAATCTATGCTTTCAGCAGGGTTTATCCAGAAAACCGTCAATGTGAACATATTCGTCAAAGTAAATCACGTTTTCCCGTGGCGTAAACAACTCCAGAAGGTTCCAGAGGACACTAGAGGACTCTCCACCGAAGATGACCGTGAGAGGCTGACATGGGGGGCCAACCGGCCCCACCTGCAAGCCGACCGGCCTGTGGGACCCACGGGTTAGCCTCTCCTCGCCACGTCGGTTTCCCACCACCTTAAAGATCGCATTTACGCCGTTTATTCAAGTCGGTTTGATTCGAGGGTCCAGAATTGACGCTACCCCCTATATATACAGCCCTGGACCCCCTCTAGAGCCATTCTGAAACCCTAATTCATATCTTCAGAATCGGGCAGCTATGAAGAGAAGATTAATCCATCCATAGGATCTAGTCTTATAAATAGAAATAGTGAGATGAAGAGTGAGGAAGAGTTTGGAGGAGGTGCCGGCCTATAGAGATAGGCGTAACAAGTACGTAGCAGTTTCCTACTTTCGACGTTAAGCATGCGTATTGCTGTCGAAGTTCTTCCCTCAAGCTCCATCCCTGTTTGCGCTCTTCAAACTAAAACCATAAAAACCAACAAACAATGGAACAGCAACACTCTTGCTTCAACTAATAACCATGTTTCGGCAGAACTACAAGCTCTTCAGTACTCTGAAAAACTACTCAGCCTACTCTCAACACTCTACTCCTCCCCTCATCAAGACTTTTAGCAGCTAGCCTTAGTTGTAATGCACCACATAGTTGTCTTATCGATGTCCCCCTCCACCGTTCAACCGGAACCCACCAGCTTTCCTCTGGAAAAACAAGAAGCGAAGGAAACGAGCAAAATAAGTAAATCACTACAGTACAATGCTTGCAGCTAGAGTTCAAGTTAGCATTACTAGAAATAAGGGTTCTGTAGTTGCTAAAGAGAACTCAAACCAACATAAAGATAAGAATGCAGTCAATAACCCTCACCTGACCAGAAGTTCTTATTTATCGGATTCACGGGACTCAACCAGCACGAATACAGGCTTTCCATTCAACTTGTAGAAATCCTGCGGGGAAGTTACTAGTACATCATCAGTTAACAAATTTGAATACTTTTTCCATATCAACCAGTTTCGTTTGAAATTTGAAGACATAAAAACGAATGCTTCATTGCAAATTACTAATGTGACCGGTTACTAAAACTATAATAGATTATCTGACAAGAAGCAGAATTAGGGGGACTACGTTGCAAATGTCTCAGCTTGATTTCTCCTGGAACCTACAGATCTTCTCTATCCTGAAACCATGGTACACAACAGAGGTGTGCTCCCGTGCTAAACAAAGTAAGAGTTAAGACTGGTGCGGTGCATGTGCCTTCTAATGTTTTATTTAGACAATAACAAACAATGTCCACCCAAATCTCATGTAGTCATGTCTATGGATGCCCAACTGGTACAGATATTGAGTAATCTTATGTGTCGGCAACAGAGCAGACATGTTCATGTTGTTCGTACTTATATAGTAACAGTTAATAACAAGGCCAAGTTGTTCCTTGCGGCTGTGCATAACAAAATCATGGGCTACAAGATCTGTAAAGCTACAATAGCACTAACAGTTACTATCAGAATGTATGCGGACAGCATTATCTAAATAGTGTACAAACATTATAATACAGGCTAGTACAGTATATGGCACCTACAAACATTATAATAAACAGCTGATTTTGCCTGTTCAGGTTAGTTGTGAGTCCAGCAACAATACCTTGAATTTTGGGAGCCCAATGAGACATGCGCACTCGACCACATCAGCTTCAGCACGTTCTGGAAAGCAATTTGTTAACTTAGTTATGAGTTCAAACATAAAAAGGCAAATACTGTAGTAGCAGACCAAAGAAAAGACATAACAAACTACAGATAGTCACTGATAAGTTAACATCAATATGCATTCTCAAAATTCAAATTCTGCCTCGAAGCATACTACAAAAACTGTGGACAAGTACAGTTTTCCATCTGAAGGACAAAGGTACCAGAAAACTATAATACTCTGCCATAATCGCTGTTTGATGGAGGCTACTGACATTTGTAACACATTAAAAGCCCATCACTATTACTTTACAGTATTATTGTCCACATTTCTCAGGTCAAAGTATATCTGCAAACTAATGTGTACTAGTTGGGGTTTAACTGAGAAGAAAAAATGCTACTAACTACAGTACATTGTGCTGGCACAGGTCCAACAGAGGTGGATAATCTGATGCTGACCTGAGTACCCGACTGACATGCACCTGATGCTGTGATGCACAACAGCAGAAGGCTTGCTATAATAATGTCACAGATGCATAATGCACAATTTAAAGCTTACTCCCTCCGTCCAGAAAAAAACTCTGAACCTGGACACGATGGACGGAGGGAGTAGCTGCTACAACTGGTCCATGAATAGTGTGTCGTGAATGTGCAAACTGAAGCAGCAGTCTGAAGTTTCAGAGAGAAAAAAACATCCCCATAAAAATAGGGAAATGTAACATCTGCAAAATACATGGATATTCTACATCACTCTTTGCACAAGAGTACTGTAGGTTCTATCGGTAACTAATCATCATGTATACTTTGCATGTAAGCCTTGGTCAATAATTTGTCTGAATGCATAAAGTTGAAATTAGCACTCACGTACCAAGAAGCCTAATGCCAGCACAAAGTGTCCCTCCGGTTGCAACCAGGTCATCGACGATCAGCACACGCTCACCAGGCCGTTCGATAGCTCCAACATGCATCTCTAAGCAATCAGTCCCGTACTCAAGAACATACTTCTCAGAGATCACCTCACCTTCCATGTTTTCAAGAGCCGATGTTAGCACATGTTTATTACTGTTAAACAAATTTTGTTTAACTATCAAGCCACTCAGAACTACACTTTGGGTAAGTGGCACTGCACACAGCATCTCTTGGGCTAATAATATATAGAACATGTGGACAAAAGTGCAGAATGATCTTGTATAAAAGGCTGATGCATTTCTTAATATCCCATCATGGGCTGCATGCATGCACAAAAGTGCTGAGCAGGCTAGAGAAACAACTTTGGTGTCAGAGATTATGGGCAAGGCTCGTACTTTACTGCCTGCTAAGCAAGTATCCTGACTAAACATACTTAATCAGGGTGTCACCACAAGCTGGGCACTAGAAAAAGCAACAGCTGGCTACAGAGTATATGCATGGGAATGAATTCAGAATCAAAACAAAACATGTTCAAGGAATCTCACCTGGGAGCTTCCTAGGCTTGCGCAGAGGTATGAACTTGGCGCCAATAGCCAACGCAATTGCCGGGCCAAATATGAAGCCCCTGGCCTCAATCCCTGGAGGAAACAAGAAACAAGTCATCAGAACTAGTAGTGCAAATGCTGAATGGGAGCACGAATGGCCTGGCACTGCCAGGTAGTAATAATTGCCCTATTCGCTTGGCTAACTCAGACATGGCTGAAAGAAATTTTGACTGATTTGATAAGAGAGAAAAATATTATTCGTTTGACCGAAAAAATACGGCTTATAAGCCAAAGCGAAGAGGACGAATAATTGACTGACAAAGACAACAATATCTAACAAAAGATGGTGCCACATAAGCAACTTCAGCGACGCATTAAAGCATAATAAAGCTCGTGTTTTTTAAAATAAAATAAAATAAAATGGAGTAAACGGAAAAGGTGAGAGAAGGAAAGAAAAATGAAAATTCAGGAAACAAAGCCCGCAGAAGCGGACAGAGTATCCAAGAGCAAAATCTCAGAAGCAGTACTTAGCAGCGATAACGACATGCCGCGTGACATCAGGGCGCGCCCGCCACCAGCAGAAGCGATGCATGACGGGTGTACCGCCGGTGTCCCCCCACCGCCCGATCCCGTGCGCCAGCTGCTACGCCCGTCCGATCACGCGGGGCCTCGGGGCCACGCGCGGGCCGGAGCCGGACGCTGCTGCATCTGCATGCTGCCGCGGCCTTGACCCCTTGGCCCCGTAGCAGGCAGGGGCCTCCTTCTACGTGTGTCCAGTGCCCACCCCCGATACGCTACTGAATGCGGCAGATTCCGGTCATGTGCCGAGGACGGACGGAGGGAGTACGCTGCGCCAGACATTCTGCCACGCACGCATGCACGCCCTGTGCATGCATGGCCGGTTCGCCGGTTCAGGCAGGCGGCCAGGCGGGCAGCAGGGCTGGCTGGCACTGGCAGCGCCAAGCGTGCACTCAAACCACACCGGCAGGCGGCAGACGACGTTAGCCACACGCCGTCCCATGCTCCGCGACCACGGTCCACGGAGGGCACATGCACACTGGAAGGAGAAGGGCCCCGCTGTCAGCGACGGCGGTCCACCACGATCTCGCACATTTATTATCCGTTTGCGGCTTTAGGATCAGCTTTGCACCTGACGGATGGATATGGCAGCGGCGCTGGCCGCAACGCAAATCCAGCATGCAACAGTAGCGTGGGAGGATTATTGAGGCGATTGATCCGATTATGATATGATCCTCCCGAGGAAAGCAGGCTCGACTTGCGACGGGCGAGCGAGCGAGCGAGAAAAGGCGTAGCAGTCCTAGCAGCGGACGGCAGACGGACCCGGGGCAGGGCAGGTGCCGAGGCGCGGGTGCGGACGACGACAAAAGCGCGGGGGAGCAAAAGGACCAGGGGAGATCTGCCCCCGAGATTTTACGGAGGAATCTCAGAACTCTGCCCACAGTTCAGCTCTGCCCGCGGGACAGCGACGTGCCGCTTCAGGCACAGGCACCGCCGGAGAGAGAGAGACTAGTAGCCAGTCGGCAGAGATCAGATGGGGACGGACGTGACGAGGGACGAGGGGAGGTGTCCGTCGGGTTCTGCTGATTATTACCGGCGACGGCGTCGATGCCCATCCCACGGTAGCGCTCGACGAACAGGTCGACGGCGTCCTTGAACACCCCGGGGCGCAGCAGCAGCGTGGTGATGTCGTTGAACATGATGCCTGCACCACCAGCCGGCCCCCAACGCCGCATGCAGAGCAAAAAAAAAATAATAAAAAGATCGATCAGCGCTTGCTACTAGCAGCGGCATAGTTAACCGGAGAGGGCTTGGAGATCGAGGAGCGAGCAAGGCACACCTTGCTTGGGGAAGTGCGGCACGACGCGGATGGCGTCGGAGATGCCCTGCAACCGGGGGTCGGCCGCGGCCGCGGCCACGGGTGCCGCCGCCTCCGGGGCCACCACCGCAGCTACGGCCTCCGCCGCCGCCTCCGCCACGGCCGGCGCGCAGCCGTTCTCCTTGGCCGGCTTGGCGTTGGTGGCGGCCTCCATCACGCTGACGGCGTTGCAGCTGGCCTCCTCACCCATTAATTCCTCTCGCTCTCTCGTCTCCCTCGCTCGGTCCAAAGCTCCTCCTACCCTCCTCTTCGACACCCGCCTTTATTGTTGCTTGCGGGACTGGTGCGCCCGCGTATATATAGAGCCGAGGCAGAGGCACCGAGCAGAGCAGGGGGCGGGGAGTGGAGTGACTTGAGAGCGGGCAGAAACAAGCGCCGGGCCTCCCTCCTCTTGGCCTCCCTCGCGCCTACCCTTGCTCTGTTTATAAAAGAAAAGAGGAGGGCAGGAGAGCAGTGCTGGCACGGCAGCCCACACCACACATAGCCCCTGCACTGTACGGCTCTACTACGTGCATAGGCATAGCCGCATAGGCACACAATCTCTCTCTCTCCCTCGGTGTGTGCCCCTACTTGTACAGTTGTACTCTGTACGTGACAATGTGAGAGTGAGGGCGTGGGCGTTTGTGAAAAGCTTCGCGCCCTAGCCTCAGTCAGCCTGTTCGGTTGGCGGATTCATATCGTTGTTGGTTCGTGAAAAACTACTGCTGGTTGTTTATGTGAGAGAAAAATACTGTTCCGACTGAAAATTTACGATCGTTTACGATAAGCCACAGCCAAACGAACGGCGCCTAGCCGTTTCAGCGAGGAAAGAGAAAGAAAACGGGGCCTCGTTTAGATTGTAAAAAAAGTGAACCCGATGAATAGTATCACTTTCGTCTTATTTGACAAATATTATCTAATCGTGGACCAACTAGGCTCAAAAGATTCATCTCGTGATTTCCAACTAAACTGTGTAATTAGTTATTTTTTTATCTACATTTAATACTCCATACAAACGGCTAAAAATTGATGTGACGAAGAAAGAGTGAAATCTAAACAAGGCCCGGGCGTTAGCCAGTAGCCAAGGAGTAGGGCGCTGCCGCAGTGCCGCTGCTCCACCTCCACTCCATTTGGGGCTTTGGGCTAGCCTAGCCAGTAGCCACCGGACCGCACCGCACTGCGCGCCCGGATTTCGCTTGTGGGTACACCGCGGCTCGTCGGAACTCGCAGCGGCAGGGCCGGGTGGTTGGGGGATCCGATGCCTGCGCTGCGCGGCCTGCGCCTGCCCGCTGGCCGCTGCCGTGCAGCGCAGCGCGCAGCGGTGGTGCTGGTAGCCTGGGATACTAGACTAGCAGTACCACGGCGTCACCACTAGTGCACTTATGTCACCCACTCCAGGCCCGTTACTTTACTTCGTCCAGGTTTTCAGAACCGTGCACCCGGTACCGGTACCCGGACGCGGGCACCCGGCTGTTGGTTGGGCGCTGGCTTTGGCTTGGCTTGGCGCGGCCTCACGGCGATCACGGCACGTACGGGGCACTAGGCCAACCAGGCTACGCCAAGGCGTGAGACCGACCCGTCGATCGCCGTGTCCGCCGCTCGTTGGCCGCCCGCGCGGTAACGTCCGCCTCTGTTCCCGATCCGGCAAATCCCCAGCCCCTGGCGGGTGCGGTGCGGGAAATATTTGCGATCTGGGCAGGACAGAGGGAAAAGATGATCCGTCGTCGCCAAACTCCTCGTGATTTCGACGGCACCGCGTGCGCCGGGCAAGCGCGCACACACATTGCGTGCGTACGCTTGGCTGGATGCATGCATGGATCCAAGCTTGTTTCCAGCAAATAGGTAACCAGAATTGTCAGAGAAAGGCTTCTCGCAATTTTTTTTTCGCGAGGCCCATGGGCGATTTCTGGTTTCCGCCGCTCCGTACCGTAGGTTATACGGGTCGTCGGAGAACTTGCTGCGGGGTCGTCGCGGACTCGCAGCAACACACAGCCCAGTGGATTCATCATTCATGTCGCGCGCCGCTACTCCGTTTTGTTTGTCATCTCCGTCATACACAGTGTGGAGCAGTCGCAGGCAATGCAGATGCAGACCACGCGCTGGCATCGTTGCCACGCTACTGTTTCCATGTTGTACCAGCACCTCCACTCTGTGGCTGGGATGGTAGCAGCTACTTGCACAAGGACGCGATCGCGTCAGTGATTCAGGAGCTGCTCCGGCAGTACACGTCTCCGATTCCCACGTGGTCGTGTAGTGCACGATCGCGTTAGCCTCCGATCCTCTTACAAAAAGGACGTGTACTGTCTGTCCTGCTCCGGACCAGGCTGACTGGCTCTAGTGCAAGCAAGTACACTCAATTTGGAGTGTGTATGTATCGTGATCGGGGGGGGGGGGGTGGTTGCTACTACCACCCGATATTTTGAGTCATCCACACAACATTCAACAATTCGGTTTTTACCTCCTATTTCTTCATAGAGAAAATTCCTTGGTTGCCACTGTAACTTATAGCAATCCTTTAATTGCCATCCAAAAATACCTCTTTCCTTCGTTGCCATTCGTTTACGTTCCTGTTTGCCCTGGTTGCCATTCTGTCAAATTTCTTGATCACGGTGTCAAATTCCCTCTTCCCCACTCAATGACATGCGGGCCCACATGATCATCCCCTTCCTCCCACCATCTTCTCACCTTCCCCTCCTTGTGTGGTGGCTATGTGCCCGCCGCAGCGGAGGCTGAGCTCGCCCCAGCGCGCGGCCGTGGCGGCTCAAAGCGACCGGAGTGGAGCTCGTGCTGCGCTCCTTGCCGCGTTCACAAGCGAGGGTAGGGATGGCCCAGCCGGCCAGCCGCAGCCCAGAGCGTGATCTATGCGGGTGAAGGCCGGGCGGCACCGCCGGCGCTGGGAGCTCCTGTGGTCGACGGCGAGGCGCGGCCGCAGATCCGCCTCGCCGACTCCTCTTCTTCCCCATGCCCAACACCAGGGAGTCGCCGCCGCCGGTGGGAGTCAGGCAAGTGGCCGGCGCAGGGCGGCGCGAGGCGCGAGGCCGCGGGGCCGCGCAGAAGGGCGCGGAGCCAGTGGGGCCGCGGCGGCCGGTGCAGCGGCTCGCGTGGAGATGCGGAGGCGCGCGGAGCCCGGGGCCGCGGCGGCGGCGCACGATTCTTCGGCGCGGGTGGCTGCAGCAGGGTGTGCGGGGACATCGGGAGTTGGCCGCGCGGACGTGGGCTGCAGTCGCCGGATCGCGCGTACAGGCGCAAGATCGCGCAAGCTGGCGCGGAGGCGACGGGCCACGGTGGCCAGCGCGGCGGCACGCAAGGACGCGCGGAGGCGACGCCCGAGGGGAGGTACAAGCTGCAGAAGGGCGACGGCAGGCTCGGCCGGGACGGCACGAGGGGTGGCTGCGCGGTGCTCGCGGCTAGCAGAGGCGGCGCTGGGAGCTCCTGTGGTCGACGGCGAGGCGGCATGCATCTTCCCACGAGTGAGCGTCTACGGACCCACGATGAGGACGCAGACGGTGGTGGCCGCGACATCGACGGCGGCGGCCAAGGCCCCTGCAACCGCGGGGCGTCGGACGCGGGTGAGGACACGGGCGGCGGCGGCCGCGACGTCGCCAGCGGTGACTGTGGTGGCTCGGAGCAGCATAGGCGGACTTACTGCGGCCAAGGGGCTTTTCTAGCGCATTGCCATGCTGGCTCGCCGCAGCTGTGGGCAGATCCCGATGCATGTGCAGGAGTCCGGCGAGCCCTTTGCCGCCCTCGTTGTCAGGAGCCTCCGCGCGGCACCGAACGTGATGCCGCGGGCGCAGATTTCCCTGCCGTCGGCTTCGATTCGTGAGGGGTCCGGGACTAACGGTGGTGCCTACAGCCGATTGACTGGGTAGTTGACGTCGTTACGTATGAATGGACAGGAATGGCAACCAAGGAAAGAAAAAATCTAAATGGATGGCAATCAAGGGATAATATATTTTTGGATGGTAATGAAGGGATGGTTATAGTTTTAAGTGGCAACGAAGGAATTTTCTCTTCTTCATAAGGCAATGAGCTCACTTTCCTCACCGTGCCCGCGGCAACCTCTTCCATCTCTCCCCGGCACCATACGTTGTCATTGCTCCCACCTCAACGTCACGCATCAGGCATCCTCCACCGCCGATTAGCCAAATTTCCTATCCATTAGTCCTTCTGTTTATGTGAGCTAGTCCTAATTTTTAGCTAGCTAATAATTAACGCTTGTATCAAAAAATGATCTAACTGTTGAAGCGCACTAGATGTCTATTTATTGAACTACGTCTTTTGCTTTCTAGTTGTTAGCTTTTTACTATTGGCTTTTGTAATGATTTTTTAGCTTCTCAGCACATCATCAACCAAAAAAGCTCCTTTTAGCGTGCTTTTTAGATTATAGACTCTCTTCGTTTTAAATTATAAGACGTTTAGGCTTTTCTAGATAGATTGTTTTTACTATGTATTTAGATATAATGTATATCTAAAAAATCCAGAACGCCTTATAATTTAATTTGGAATGGAGTAAGTAGCTCATTTATCAGAAGCCAACTTTCTAGCTTTTCAAAAGTCATCTCAATAGTTATACTTCCCCGTTCTGAAATATAAGGTCTATACATATCTCAAAATTCAAACTTTGTTACATTTGACAAACAATTAGCCTAATCGTATGAAAAGTTTATACTACAAAACTAGTTATTTGTATCTAGAAATACTTTCCAACGATTAAACTTTTGTTCCTATAAATTATTTATTATAATACAAAATATAGATCAAAATATGTTCTTGAAGATCGCATCGAGTTAAACCACTCCTTCTATTTTGCGCCGGAGTGAGTCGAGGCCTGCAAAAAGTTGAGATAAACAGGCCCTAAATCAAAGAGCATCGTCTTTTCCCTGTCTATGATGGGTTCTTCAAATAGTAAAGCTAAAATCACTCGACTGATTCAAGTCCTACTCACTCAAAATTTTCTACCCACAATCCAAAAATGTCATGTAGTTTTTTTCTCTAACTCCGACAAGGTTATGGTTAGGGTTGGGGGTTTGGGGGCTTACTTGAATTCAGTGGACTTAGAGGGATTGTTGGGGGGACGGTCGGCTCGGTAGTGGTGGTAGGTGCGGCGTGGAGCGAGGTGGCGGTGGCATCGCCGGCAGGGCATTGGGGGCAAGGCGGTTGGGTAGGGCAAGGGCAGGACGTAACAGAGGTAGCTCGGCGATCTCCAATGGGTTAGCGTGGAGCCGCTGGAGCTAGGCAGGAGGTGGTGGCAACAGGGGATCTTGGTCGGAGACGAAGAAGATGATGAGGCGAAGGCACATCCTATGGATTTAGAGCCAGGTCGTGGTGATTGGCAGCGGATCCGGTGGCGGAAGACCCGTCCGAACCTGCCGAGGAGGCGTTTGGGGTCGGGGGCCTGCATCAGGTGCGGACGCGGGTGGAGGAAGAAGAATAAAATAAGATAGAGATAGATTTAATTTAGGCCTTTTATCTTAAATATAAATGTTAAAAATGAAGTGATAGTTACCCTTCGATTGCTCAATTGTGGTGTAGACGGATCCACTTCAAAACCTCTTCAGTTTTTCAAAAAGAATAACACGAAACATTTGCAATAACTTAGCTTCTGCTTCCGTTGCTTGACGATAGATGCTCCAACCAAACATTCATATGTACCGGTACTGCTCGAACAATTGCTTTATTTACATGAGCAGAACGCCCCAGAGATTTGAAGAACCCAAAAGAGACGGTAAAGCTGTTGGTGGTGGAGTGGAAGGGCGCACGTACGGCGCGATCGCCGTCATCGCCTCACCTTTTCTACGGACGCGCACCGCGAAAAATCACGCCGTACTGCAAATCTTATGCGTACGTGCTCATCGCCGAATTGTTAGAAAGCGCCGGCGTCACTTTTTACGTGAGGGCCAGGGCCCTTGCGTAGTTGCATGGCCATGGAAGAAAAAGCTGCAGCTAGTAGCCAGGCCCGGCCCGTTGTTTCTGCTATGAATCGCTCCAAGGATATGCTCGCCATCGAAACTGTGTGTGGTGGAGGAACCGTGTTGTCTTTGTACGTGTACCGTGTACGCCACCGGGACCTAAGTAGCTAGCATGCATGTGGGAGGTATGTGAGCCTTGGCATCGTATCTCCGTCAACTCGAACAGGACGGATGCATGACCGTTTTGTCTCTCACGCCATCTATGCTATGTACTTCGACAAGACACCGGCCAAGTTTTGTTGAAAAAACAGAAGAACGATCTGGGCTGCTTGGAGCCAATAACAAAAGGTGTTCTCGCTGAAGGGAAATTTAATAGTAAGAAGTGTTTGGATGAATGCTTTTGGATAGAATAAACTTATATTTAGATTATGGTGAGGGGTTTATTAGGCTCTATAAGCTACTTCCTTCGATTGATCAATCATATAAATTGAGTGATAATGTTTCCATATGCATCTGCAAGTTTTTTAAAGACAATTGCTAACCGACGTTCGGTTGTTTTAGTCTGTCCCAGCAACCGAATCCCTTCTCCCTCCGCCGCCCCTAATACGCACGCACCCACCGCCGCCACGCTCCTCTATTCGTAAATCGTAACCTACTGCCGCGCGCCCTGCTGAAAGCCCTAGTTTGGTTTTGGATAATTGATAAAACCTATGCACTAACCTTTGTCATGAGTTGTGATATGAATTAGGTTCGTGCAATCCAAGTTGTGAAGCATGGTGGCACTCAAATAGTGATGTTGATCACATGAAATGATGGTATGGCCACATGTGATGATGATCAAGTGCTCAACTTGGAAAAGAAGAAAGAGAAAAACAAAACCCTATAGAGATCAAGGCAAATGTATAATTAGGAATTTTGTTTTAGTGATCAAGACACTATAGAGAGTGTGATCATATTTATGATAGATGGTCGTATTATTAAGAGGGGTTCTTAACTAGACAATTCGGTCATCTAGTGCCACTAGGTGTTGGACTTCATGCATTGCATTTAGGCCTAGTGCACATCGGAGAGCAAGCGAAAATATTTATTGAAAATATTTTTGAGAAATGCTAACTTGGCTCTAACATGTTTTGAGAAAATATTTTGAGAGCTAGCATCGCTTGCGGGGAGTAGCTCGAGTTGACGTGGATCGAAACGCGAAAGAGTTTGTAACTCGGCGAGCTAGTGGAGGTGCCTAGGTGGCACTGCCACCCCCTGTCTAGTGGCACCGCCACCCCTAGGGCGGTGCCCACCTGGGCTCAGCAGAGAAGGGCTGAGAGCGGACAGTTTGGGGTGGTCACCGGACACGCCGGTGTACATCGCCTAGTCACCGCCACTGGGTGTCCAGTGCCACCGCCATTTTCCTCCAGAGACGGGCGCAACGAGGGAGGCCACCACCATGGTCACCGCCATGGTGATGGTGGTGCACTGCCCCATTTTTTCAGAGAGGACCGGTTTCGGGGACTTGGCTAGGATGGTCACCGCCACCCCTATGGCGTTGCCACCGCCATGCCATGTCCGGTGACCAACAACTAGTTTTCTAGCCGTTGGGAAGTGACCGTTGGGGCACCGCCACCCCAGGGGCGGTGTGCCACCGCCGTGTCCAGTGCCCCGCGTAAACAGCTCCAAGGGGTATAACGACTCTATTTGCTTGTGTGGCCATAAATAGAGGGTGTGGCCGGCCTTGACCACTCTCTTGGGACCTCATACACTTGTGCACACCCTTTGGAAGCTGAGCAACACACTCCACTCAGTTGTTCACTTGATTTCATCATCTTGAGTGAGATTGGAGAGCCTCTAGTGCATTGCATTGAGTTGCATCATCTTGTGGCACTAGTTGGGTGATTTGGGCTGGTTGTGAGCTTGTTACTCTTGGTGTTTGCCGACATCTAGATGGCCCAGTGATTGGAGGACCGTTGAGCAGAGTTGGTGATTGTCTCCGGCCTCGATTGGTTGCTTGTGAGGGGTCTTGTGCCTTCCTCGACAGAGCGCCGAAGGCAACTCTAGTAAATTGCTCGTGTCATTGAGCTACCTCACTTGTGGGTAGGTTCTTGCGGTGTCCAATTGTGTGGACGAGGTTTGTGCAACACGTCTTAGCCGTCGAGCCACCAAGTATTGGTTGACACAACGTGGACTAGCGTGCCGGCAAGCACGTGAACCTCGGGAGAAAAATCTTGTGTCTCTTGTGTGATTGGATTTCTCCCGGTGATTGGATTGTCTTCATCTTGTGATTGGTTCATTTCTCAACGCGGCGGTATAATCACCATACTCACTCTTTTATATTCCTTGCAAACTAGTTGTCAAGCTCTTTAGTGTAATTAGTTTTGAGAGCTTGTCTTGCTTGCTGGTTTAGTATCACCTAGTGGAGCTCTTTAGTGTAGACTTGTTGAGAGCTCTTAGTGAGTAGTGGCATAGCCATTGTTTGTGCCTAGTGATCATAGCAACTAGAATTGTTGGATATGTGGCTTGCATCCTTTGTAGAGCTAGAGCAAAATTGCATTTCGCCATTTAGGTTACTAACCACTTGCTCTAGTGTGTTTGTAGAAAATTTTTATAGGCTATTCACCCCCTCTAGCCATTTATGACCTTTCAAGTGGTATCAAAGCCGTTGTCACCGTTTGATTCAAGGCTTAACAACCTTCGGTGCAAAATATGGCTCAAATAGTGTTCAACCATGTTGGGAGTAAACCACCATTCTTTGATGGCATATCTTTTGATTATTGGAAGAGAAAGATGAAGATGTACCTTGGTTCAATCAATGACAAGGTGTGGGATGTGGTAGAGAATGAGTTTGTGATCATTGACCCTACCAATCTCACCGACAATGACAAGATCAACAAGCAATGCAACACTATGACACTCAACACAATATACAATGGCATTGATTCAAAAGTGTTTGAGCAAATCAAAGATCTTGAGAAGGCAAGTAAAGTTTGGGTTAGAATAGAAGAAACATATGAGGGCACTTCAACGGTAAAAAGTGCCAAGCTCTATATGCTCAAAGACAAGCTATCAAACTTCAAGATGAAGGATGATGAGTCCATTCTAGAGATGTTCTATAGGGTACAAGTCATCATCAATGATCTCAAGAGTTTGGGTGAGAAGGTGAAGGATGAAGACTTCTCTCACAAGTTCTTGATGTGTTTGCCAAAGAGATTCAAGACACTGAGAACTATACTCTTTAGAGATGGATTGAAGGATGTCACTCCAAATGAGGTGCTTGGTGATGTGATGACCAAGGACCAATACAATAGTGATGGTGAAGAGCTTGTGAAGGAGGAAGACAAGAAGAAGAAGAGTGTGGCATTCAAGGCTGGCACTTCATCATCCAAGAACAAGAACAAGGGCAAGGCTAACAAGGAAGAATCAAGTGATAAAGAATGCTCTCATGATGATAGTGATGATAAAGTACTAGCTCTCTTTGTGCACAAGTTTGGCAAGATAAAGAAGAAGAAAGGTTGTGGTGCAAGGAAGAGAAGAGATCACTTCAAGAACAAGGAGTATGTGAGGTTGTGCTACAAATGCAAGAGCCCCGATCATGTTGTAGCGGATTATCCCTACAATAGTGACAATAAGGATAATGAGAAGAAGAAGAGCAAGAAAGAGAAGAAGGAGAAGAAAGAGAAGAAGGAGAAGAAAGAGAAGAAGATGACCTTCAAGAAGAACAAGAATGTTGGATCCTATGTTGTCACATGGGATAGTGATGCCTCCACCGATGATGATTCAAGTGATGATGACAAGGCATCCAAGAAGAAGGCTCTAGCAAGCATTGCTATCAACAACAAGCCTTCACTATTTGACACCCCATCATGCTTCATGGCCAAGGGCTCCAAGGTAAAATATGATGAGAGTGAAAATGATGATAGTGAAAGTGAAAATGATAGTGATGATGATGAATTCTCAAATAAACAACTAATGAACAGCTAGAACAAGCTGACTCAATAATTAACAAGAAAAGCAAGAAGTGCAAAGAATTGCAAAAGAAGCTTAGTGCTCTTGAGCAATCCTTTGATGAGCTCAATGCTACTCATGAGAGGCTAGTGGAAGCCCATGAGAAGCTTGGAAAAGCTCACACCAAGCTTGAAAAGACTCACTCCTTGCTTCTTGAACAAGATAAGGAAAGGGTCATAGTATCATGTGATGTGGGCATAACATGTGACATTATTGAAGAATCATTTTATGAACCTATTGTTGTTGCTCCCACTAACCCTTCTTGTAGCTCATCATCCACCACCGCTACCACTCCTACCTCTACTACTAGTGATGGTTTCACTTTTGATGCCTCACTAATGGTTGAGAATGAGACTCTCAAGAGAGAGGTGGATGAGCTCACTCACACCCTAGGCAAGGCCTATGGCGGTGAGGCCCGCTTGCTAAAGTGCTTGGGTAGCCAAAGGTTCTCTCTTAACAAAGAGGGATTGAGCTATATCCCCAAGAAAGGCAAAACGACCTTTGCTACTCCCAAAGCTAGCTTTATGAAGAGCAATTATCGGTTTTGCAATAGATGCAAGCAAGTAGGGCACTTAGTGCAATCTTGCATAAAGAACAAGAACAAGAACAATGCTAATGTATCCTCAATTTGTTTTGATTCTTGTTACATGCTTACCAAGGGTATGAATGGTGTGAAGGCTAAGTTCATTGGTACACCTATTGTGGGCTCAAAGAAGAAAGCCATTTGGGTACCAAAGACCTTAGTAACTAACCTTCAAGGACCCAAGCAAGTTTGGGTACCTAAAAAGAATTGATTTTCTTTTGTAGGTAAACTATAAAGCCAGAGGAAGGCATTGGGTGCTTGATAGTGGGTGCACACAACACATGATCGGTGATTCAAGAATGTTCAATTCAATCAACTTAAATGATGACAATGAGATTGATAGTATAACATTTGGTGATAATAACAAAGGCAAAGTCAAAGGGCTTGGTAAGATTACAATATCCAATGATTTGAGAATTTCCAATGTGCTACTAGTAGAGAGCTTGAACTTCAACCTATTATCGGTAGCTCAACTTTGTGATCTTGGTTTTAGGTGCATATTTGGAGTTGATGATATAGAGATCATAAGTATAGATGGTTCTAACTTGATATTCAAAGGTTTTAGATATGAGAATCTATACTTGGTTAATTTCAATGCTAGTTAAGCTCAATTGTCAACATGTTTGCTCACTAAGTCTAGCATGGGTTGGTTATGGCATAGAAGGCTTGGTCATGTTGGAATGAAACAATTGAATAAGTTGATTAAGCATGATCCAGTTAGAGGCTTGAAAGATGTCAGATTTGAGAAGGATAAGTTATGTAGTGCATGTCAAGCCGGAAAGCAAGTTGGTAACACACATCTTAAGAAGAGCATGATGGGCACATCTAAGGAATTTAAGTTGTTGCATATGGATTTGTTTGGGCCAACTACATATACAAGTATTGGTGGCAACAAGTATGAATTTGTGATAGTGGATGATTTCACTAGATATACATGGGTGTTCTCTCTTATTGACAAGAGTGATGCCTTTGCAACCTTCAAAACATTCATCAAGAGAATTCATAATGAGTTTGAAACAACCATCAAGAAAGTGAGAAGTGACAATGGAAGTGAGTTCAAGAATACAGGAATTGATAAACTTTGTGATGAGTTTGGAATTAGGCATCAATCCTCGGCCAAGTACACTCCTCAATCAGATGGCCTATTTGAGAGGAAGAATAGAACCTTGATTGACATGGCAAGATCAATGTTGAGTGAGTACAATGTGAGTTATTCATTTTGGGCCAAAGCAATCAACACAGTGTCATAGAACCACCTAAAATAACTCACTTCTGGAGGTGCTTGTCTTCCATTAGACACTAAACACCCCAAGAGTGAGCTAATTTAAACATTTCTATCGAGCACACCCCATAGAAGAACCCAAAAATCCATATCTTTCAACAGAATCATAAATAGGAGAATAAAGCTTACAACATTTTAGCCATTTCTTACATCACTTTCCATGCAACATCAGAGTATAATATTTATTGTTTATAACAACAGAATATAACTATGTTATAAGAGTTTTAGCAGAAATAAAATTGTTTAATGACAAGTTAAATATTAACATGATGATCCATTATATGTCTCATAATAGGTTATAAGTTTTTCCATTTTAAAACATTTTGGGTGCAAGTTTCAAATAAACTCTATGTCCGCAACGTTAAGGAAATCCTCGCTGAGCCCACCAGAAGGTTTCCACACACAAGTGTCAGCTCTACATGTTCCTGTCACCTGCAACAGGGTAGAACAAACCCTGAGTACTCAATTATACTCCGCAAAGCTTACCCGTCAAGAGGAAAGAAAAGACTCTAAGGATATGCAAGGCTATCTGGCTTATGGGTTATTGCATCTATAGGAAGCATTACTAAGCGTGCATCCTTATATTCAATTTTATTAGCAGTCACCATTAGTCCATTATCTAACCATTCTAGGTAAGCACCTATGCCACTTTCAAGCAAGGGTTGAGCAATCAGAACCATTTTATCATCTTGCATATTCCAGTTCTTACTACAGTGCTAGACCATAGCCAAGTCGTATCATATCACATGGCGGTTCATGAACCAATGTATCCTAGCTGGGTACCCCAAAACACATGCCTTGCTTGTACCCCAGGCACAAGCAAGACTAACCCACCACTCTCTGGTCAAGGGGTCCAGGTCCCTGTCCAAACTTAGACTCTAAGCCCCCACTCCTGAGTCCCAGACTCAGTGTGGTGCTTAGACCTCCACCATCCCTGCCTCGAATCAGTTGGTCCAGAAAGAGCCGGAACCCACGACAAGAGAGCAATGAGCCTTCCCACTCCCATAAGCAAGTATGTGCTTAGGATAGTAAGTCTGTGACCTGACTAGAATCAATGCAATGAATGGTCTTTAACCGACACGGACAGGGAAAATAGTGTAACCAAGCTATGCCGCATTGGCCGAGGGACACAACCTATTACACCCACCAATACCCATACCATATCCCTGCCCGGTCTCCATTTCCTTTCACCATTTTATCATGAGAGTAATAATTCACCTATTGTGAGTAACGATAGGTTACTCACGCTGCCGATAGCCTAAGCACAATAGCTACTCGACCTATGCTAGTGGGACTCATAGGTAGGTTTATCTATGCATGTAGTTTCAATATAAATCCTGTAACGTAAATGCACATCACACACACACACACACACACACACACACACACACATATATATATATATATCCAGTGATTATTCAAAATAAGGGTTATGCATTCGGGCTTGCCTAGGTAAGATATAACCAAAGTTAACGTTCCATCATGATGACACAATCTTCAAGGCACCATCTTCTCTTCTACTTCGATCGACTCCATGATCCATCGTTGTCCCTATTATGATATTCGTGGATGCAATGTAGAGACATAAATAATCAATGATGATCACAACTCTTAAAATACGATTATGCCTCTCAAGCTAACGAGCTAGCTCTAACGATTAACGTACTAGACCACATATCCAAGTTGTCGAACTAGGCGCTAATTTCCCACAATGTTTTAGTTATAAAATCCCTAGGTGTTTCTTTATTTCCTTTTATTTACTATATATATAAACTAGGGCTCATTAGTTACCTTAGCAAACTAATTATTCTAAAGCTACAAAAATTATAGATGGCACATAACAATACTATGGAGCTACTATAAAATTTTCAAAGCTAACACTACCATCATTCTATCACAAAAATTCCCACATATTTGCATCTTAATAATATTAAGCATCTTAGTTTAATTTAAGAACTCCTACAAATATTATGAAACTTTGTGGATAAGACATACTAGCGGATGGAGCATGATTTTAGCAACCTAACAAGATTAGTTTCATAATTTTTGGTCCACTATACAAATTTATATTGAATTTACAATTTGCCTTAGAAACTAAATTAGAAAATGTTTTAGAATTCGAAACTGGCTGACGGCAACCACTTTGGCCTAGTAGTCCAATGCGGCCCACGTGGAGCGGCCACACATGCAGCTAAAAGCTCTAGTTTAGTTTTGGTGAATTGATGAAACCCTAAGTGCTAACCTAGTTATCAAAGTGATTATGAGATAGGTAGCACTACTCCAAGTGGTGAAGTAAATGAAGATCATGACATGACGATGGTGTTGCCATGGTGATGATCAAGTGCTTGGACTTGGAAAAGAAGAAAGAAAACAAAATGCTCAAGGCAAAGGTATAAATGGTAGGAGCCATTTTGTTTCAGTGATCAAGACACTTAGTGAGTGTGATCACATTTAGGTTCGATAGCCATACTATTAAGAGGGATAAAACTTGTATCGAAATACGGTTATCAAAGTGCCACTAGATGCTCTAACTCATTGCATATGCATTTAGGATCTAGTGGAGTGCTAACACCCTTGAAAATGTTTGTAAAAATATGCTAACACATGTGCACAAGGTGATACACTTGGTGGTTGGCATATTTGAGCAAGGGTGAAGAAGATAGAGTTGAAGAGGAGTTAGTCACGCTAGTCACAGAGTGACCGGACGTGTCCGGTATGGTGATCGGACGCATCAGGTATGTGGCTCGGTACTGAATTGTAGAGAAGCGATCGGACATGTCCGATCGCCACACCGGACGCGTCTGGTGTGAATCAGTGAAGTCGATGTTCAGTGTAACAGTTGATTGGACGCTGGGAGCATCCGGTCCGAAGTGACCGGACACGTCTGGTCTGGCCTGTGAGCTTACTAGACTCGACCGGACACTGAGGCTCAGCGTCCGGTCATTTTCTAATAGCGCGTCTGGTCGGCCCTAGGAACTCTCTGGACTCTACCGAATGCTATGGCTCAGTGTCTGGTCATTTGTAACTCAGCGTCCGGTCATTTATAATAGAGCATCCAGTCGCATGGGACTCATGGTAGCAACAGCTACTTCATTTTAAATTGGACACGTGGTGGTCAGGTTGCGACCGGACGCGTCCAGTCGCCATACCGGATGCGTCTAGTATAAACGACCAGTGCATCCGATGCACACGACCTACGCGTCCGGTCGATGCGCAATCAGCCCAATAATTGAGCCAATGGCTCTATTGATTGGGGGTGTCTATAAATACCATTTGTCCAGCTCAATCTCACTCTCTTGGCCATTTGCATTGACATAGCAACCTTGTAAGCTTAGCCAAAGCTCTCCCACTCATCTCCATCATTGATTCAACATCTTTGTGAGATTGGGAGTGAATCCAAGTGCATTGCTTGAGTGTTTGCATCTAGAGACACTTAGTGTTCGTGTTTCGCTGTGGGATTCACTTGTTACTCTTGGTGGTTGCCGCCACCTAGATGGCTTGGAGCAGCGAGGATCATCGAGCGGAGGTTGGTGATTGTCTCTGGATCCAATTATGGTGATTGTGAGGGGTTCTTGACCTTTCCCCGATGGAGAGCCAAAAGGTACTATAGTAAATTACTCGTGGCTTGTGTGATCCTCATCTTATGTTAGTTGTGCATAACCCTATTGAGGGTTTGGCATGTGATGCCAATTAGCGCGTAAACCTCCAAGTGAGTGAATCGCCACAACGAGGACTAGCTTGCTGGCAAGCAAGTGAACCTCAATAAAAATCATTATGTCATTATTTGATTCCGAGGTGATTGGTCTTCATTGGTATTCATTCTTGTGATTGATTGGTTCACTCCTCGACTCAGCGGTATAACCATCTTGCTCACTCTCTCTATATTACCACAAACTAATTGTCAAGCTCTTTAGTGTAGCTAGTTGTGAGAGCTTGTTAGTTTGGTTAGTGTGGCTCTTTAGTTAGCCTTTGAGAGCATACTAACTTAGTGTAGTGACATAGCTATTGTGTGGATAGAAACTATATAAACTAGAATTATGGTAGGTGGCTTGTAATTTTAGTAGGCTAGCACAACATTTGCTTTGCCTCATAATTGTCTAACCGGTTTGTTAAGTGTTGTTGTAGAAATTTTTAATAGGCTATTCATCCATTCTCTAGCCATTAGGACCTTTCAAGTGGTATCAGAGCTAAGGTCACCATGATTTGAGGCTTAACAACCTTCGGTGTAAAAATGGCTTAAATCAACAACACTAAGAAGCCACTTCAATTTGATGGCACAAATTATCCATATTAGAAGTCAAAGTTGACCACACACATCTAGTCAATCAATAGAAAGGCGTGGAAGGTAGTAGAAACCAAAATCGAGATTGATGATCCGTAAAATTCCACCGCGGCAAAAGAAGTGCTTCTCCAAAATAATGACATTGCTCTAAGTGCCATTCATGATGCAATCAATGAGAGAACATTTGAGTAAATCAAGAATATTGAGATGGCTCATGAGGCTTGGAAGAAGTTGGAAGAATCATTCGAGGGCACCAAGGCAATGAAGGGTGCAAAGGCATACATTCTCAAAGAAATATTTGCTAGCTTCAAGATGAAGGATGATGAGAGTGTGCCAGACATGTTCCATCTGTTGGAAGTGCTTGTCAATGATCTCAAAGCACTTAGTGAGAAGGTGGATGACAAGGACTTCTCTCATAAGTTCTTGAAATGCTTACCCGCAAGATTTGGCATGTTGGTCACATTGCTAGTGAGGACCGGTTTGGACACAATGACACCAAACCAAATCTTAGGAGATGTTATGACCGATGATGCTTATAGAGATGATGATGAAAAGGAAAAAAAGGAGAAAAAAGATGAAAAGAAGGATGACAAGAAGAAGAGTGTGGCATTCAAGGCCACATCATCCAAGGGCAAGGCAAAGCAAGACACATCAAGTGAAGATGATAGTTCATGGGATGATGATGATGATGATGATGAGAAGATGGCTCTCTTTGTCAAGAGATTTGGTAAGTTCATGGTGAAGAAAGGCTACCGTGCTAGAAGGAAGAAATCTTCATCCAAGAACAAGGAAGAGTCAAGAAGGTGCTTCAATTGTGGAAGTAAAGATCATCTTGTTGCTCACTGTCCATACAATAGTGACAAAGATAATGATAAGAAGAACAAGAAGGACAAGAAGGAAAAGAAAGAGAAGAAGGACAAGATGACCTTCAAGAAGAAGAAGAAGGGTGGTTCTTATGTGGTCACTTGGGATAGTGATGCTTCCTCAAGTGATGATGACGATACTGATGATGACAAGACCACCAAGAAGAAGGCACTTGCAAGCATTGCTGTCAATGAGAAGCCTTCTCTCTTCGAAACTCCATCATGCTTCATGGCTAAGGCCACTAAGGTACAAATTTGCGATGATGGAAGTGATGAGGAACATGATAATGAAAATAATAATGAAAGTGATAGTGATGATGATAAACCAACTAAGGATGAACTATTTGACATGCTAGAAGATGCTAAAGAATACTTTGACATTAAGAGAAGGGAATGCAAGAGCTTGAATAAGGAAGTAAAAGCCCTTAAGCAAGCCCTTGATGAGCTCAAAGCAACTCATGAGAGGCTAGAGGAAGCCCATGAGAAGCTTGGCAAGGCTCACAGGAAGCTTCAAAAGGCTCATTCCTCTTTGCTTAATGAGTAAAATAAGAAGCATGTTGAGACTTGTGATGTAGGCTTAACTTATGATTTAATTAATGAATCATTATCTATGCCTACCATTGTTGCTCCCACTAACCCTTCTTGTAGCATTTTCCACCTCATCTAGTAGTAATGGTTTCACTTGTGATGCCTCACTAATGGTTGAGAATGAGAACCTCAATAAGGAGGTCAATAAGCTCACTCACACCTTGGCTAAGGCCTATGGTGGTGAGGACCGCTTGCTTATGTGCTTCAGTAGCCAAAGAGCTTCTCTCTACAAAGAGGGATTGGGCTATACCCCCAAGAAAGGCAAGGCAGCCTTTGCTCCTCATAAGACTAGCTTTGTGAAGAATAATGGTCGGTTTTGCACTAGTTGCAAGTAAGTTGGTCATAAAGAGCATGAATGCAATAACAAGAGCAAAATTGCTAATGTATCCTCAATTAAGCTTGATTCTTTCTATATGCTTACCAAGGGTGCTAATGGTATAAAGGCTAAGTTCATTGGTAAACCATGGATGAGCTCAAAGAAGAAAGTCATTTGGGTGCCAAAGAGCTTGGTCACTAACCTTCAAGGACCCAAGCAAGTTTGGGTACCTAAAAAGAATTGATCTTCTTTTGTAGGTCAATTACAAAGCTAAAGGAAGGCATTGGGTTCTTGATAGTGGGTGCACTCAATACATGACCGGTGATGCAAGAATGTTCAATTCAATCAACACCAATGACAATGATGGTTATGATAGTATCATATTTGGTGACAATGGCAAGGCAAGGTTAAAGGGCTTGGTAAGATTGCAATATCCAATGATATGAGCATATACAATGTGTTGCTAGCAGAGAGCTTGAACTTCAAGTTGCTATTCGTGGCTCAATTGTGTGATCTTAGATTTAAATGCATATTTGGGGTAGATGATGTAGAAATCATAAGTGTAGATGGCTCTAACTTGATCTTCAAAGGCTTTAGATATGAAAATCTATACTTGGTTGATTTCAATGCTAGTGAAACTAAATTATCTACATGTTTGTTCACTAAGTCTAGCATGGGTTGGTTATGGCATCGAAGGCTTGGTCATGTTGGAATGAAACAATTGAATAGATTGGTTAAGATGACTTGGTTAGAGGCTTGAAAGGTGTTGTGTTTGAAAAGGACAAGCTTTGTAGCTCTTGTCAAGCCGGGAAATAAGTTGGAACACCCATCCTAAGAAAAGCATGATGAGCACTAGTAAAGCATAAGTTATTGCACATGGATTTGTTTGGGCCAACTCAATACACTAGCGTTGGTGGTAATAAATATGGCTTTATAATAGTGGATGATTATACTAGATATATATGGGTATTCTTTCTAGTGGACAAAAGTGATGTATTTGCAACATTTAAATCATTTGTCAAGGGCATTCACAATGAGTTTGAAACAACCATTAAGAGAGTTAGAAGTGATAATGGTAGTGAGTTCAAGAACACTAGAATTGATGAGTTGTGTGATGAATTTGGAATTAGACATCAATTCTCGATCAAGTACACTCCACAATCAAATGGCCTTATTGAGAGTAAGAATAGAACACTCATTGATATGGCAAGGTCTATGCTTAGTGAGTATAATGTGAGTCAATCCTTTTGGGCCGAAGCTGTCAACATGGCTTGCTATTGTAGCAACCGCCTCTATTATCATCCATTGAAAGAGAAGGCACCATATGAGCTCTTGAATGGTAGATAGACCAACATTGTATATTTTCGGGTCTTTGGTTGCAAATGCTATATTTTGAAAAAAGGAACTAGATTGGGCAAGTTTGACAAGAAATATGATGAAGGATTCCTACTTGGATACTCAACCACTAACAAAGCATATAGAGTTTGGAATTTGGATAGTGGTACTCTTGAGAAAGTTCATGATGTTGAATTTGATTTAACCAAGGGTTCACAAGAAGAGAATGAGAACTTGAAAGATGTTAAAGGCATTCAACTTTCAAATGCCATGAAGAACATGGATATTGATGAATTGAGGCCTTGGCAAGTGAATGATGATGAGGATGATCAAGTGCAAGTGCTCTCCAACTCAAATGTGCAAGATGATACAAATCAAGCTAGTACAAGTGGCTCTCATGATAATGAACAAGATCAAGTAGCTAGTGCATCATCTCAACCCAATGATCAAGCAAGTGCAAGCAATCAAGTTCAAATACTCCAACTAACCAATATTGCAAGGGATCTGTCGACACAGAATTTTCGTCCCATGCCGAGGACACACGTAGCAAGCCAAAAGGGTCTGCTCGATGGAAGCTATAGATCCGCCTAGCTTCAGCACAGGGATGGTCGATCCTGCGCACTCCTCCCGAGATGTGCCAGTCAATTTGACCCTGTAATTAACAAGGAGAGAAAGCTTATCAGTAATTAAGGGCAAAACTTGCCAGTGTTGCCAGACAGTCCCGAATGTGCGGCTCTGAGAGCCGATATGAAAGGAGATCGACTAAATAGTCGATTCTAGCATATTTATGAGAATAAATCGGCTCATTGGGTTGTATAAGAAGAATCGGTTATCATTTAAGATAAATGTCGTTATTTGAGCAGATATTAATCAATGGCAATAAGATATCAACAATGATTGGTTTATGCTGAGCCAATGATTACAAGCAACCGAACCTTTTTTATATAAAGAAACAATTCAACACCATTTAACCATTTAATAAAGATAAATCTAATGAACATGTTAGATCTCATCTATCGCTATGACCAGTGGGGCATGAGGCAGAATCATACAGGCCATAGAAATAACAATAGACTCGATGACCCTAACTCATTACTAATATCAGTGGGGCATGAGGCAGAATCATGCATGCCATAATACAATAATAAGATCATGGGGCTAACACATCTTTCAACCTATCTTTACTTCAATGGTCTCATGATATGAACTGTTTGTGAAAGCACCCGATATCGGCTAAAACAGTCGATTCAGGCATAGCACATAGTTAAAGTCATGCCTTACCAGGAATAGACCTACCGAATAATGATCCCCACTCCACGGTACTAACAGTGGAGTGTGAGGCAGAATTACATAGGTCGTGATAATGGGCCATGGAACGGTTTCGCTAGCCAATAAATCTACTCAAGACACAACATGCTCTAACCGCACACTATGCACGATCAAGATTGATATAAAACAACCAATAAAACATAACTCATCATTTAATGCATAGATTAGATCAGTTTTAGATTAACAAACGATGGGCTAAACAATATATAAGGCCGATCTAGATCAATCCTAATCAGGCAGAGTGATATTGCTGTAATTTAGATAAATTATAAAAGCAATAAGCAGTATCAATAACTTAATGAATCTACCAAAGACTGCCATTCTAAGGTAGAGCCGATAACTTGACCTTGATCTAGTTTATGCAGTGGGGGTCGACCGGATCGATGCAGCCATACTTGAACTAGGCAAGAATCGATAACTAACTTATACCAGAGTCATAATGGAGGTCGACCGGATCGATGCAGCCGTACAAACAGAGGTATAAGCCATGACGGTACTTACAACAAGCAGTGGAGATCAATAGGATCGATGTAGCCGTACTTGTTGAAGAACTCGCCGAGATCTACTCTACTCCTACTCCTAAGGGGTGGCCAGAGCCAAAAAAGTAAATGACTTGTATATTGGATTGATTGTTGTTTGTTACAATAGCTGAGGTTTGATATTTATACCTACGCTCTATGCATGACTCCTATCTAAGCACGACTCATTACAATTTTGGAACCCAGAGAAAACATTCCTAATTGAAGATAACTTAGACTCTAATATTTCCCTTTTTATAGAGTCCAACATGTCTCGTCCTGGCGCTGATCGTAACCTTTTTCATTATTCGCTGGTGCTATCTGAAGAAAGCTGATTCTAGTTTCACATTCAAATCAGTTGGTTCCAATCATGCAATTGATTCCTTGATGACATGATCTTGGGAGCTTTCAAGTCCCTGTGACCCTTTTTCCAAATTTTGGTGTAAACACATGCCCCCTAATTTTGGGATAAAAGAAATTTTATTCCAAAATTATCACATCTGTATCCCCAATAGGTCCGCAGTCACGGGTAAAGAATCTTGATCTGGGGTCTACTGTTTGTCGCCGTCTATGCCAGTTCATGAGCCCATGCTTCAAAACTTTTATGAGAGCATCATTACTTCACGGGCACTTGGATTCGTCCTTCCAGGCCGGTTATAAAATGTCTATCTGACCCTGGCGAGAGTGACTCAACAATTCAGCCATGTTTCTCTTCTACCTACCGCTTCGAGTGCTCTCGACTTCGCTGGACCCTCCATGGTCTATCTTTTGAAGATCTCAAGTGGTTAGAAGAATTCTTGTGCATAGGGTGATTGTGTCACTTATTCTTGCACCTCGTTGAGCAAGAAGACCATCCATTGCGGTTAGAAGAATTCTTGTGATATCACCTAAGTCTTCTCTCCATGCTCACAAAGTTGTTCTAGTGTTTTGTGAGGGCTAGAATGTGTGGACACCTTCCCCTTGTTGCTCTTCCAAACGCCCATCGGGAAAGCCTCAGGCTTCTTTCCCATAGTTCCTCAATTTACCGAGAAATCTGCTGAGCATATGTTAGGCGGGTGACCTTTCCTCTTCTCTAGTATAATTTTATCGATGGGCCGATGTGACTTGGTTCACAATGAGTTTCGGCCTTGTGGAGATCTGGACTCCCTTCAATCCAAAGAAGTCTTGGTGGGTTAATCTTTGGTCAATGTATCCTTCCCATGATATTTTGTAATTTGGGGAAGCAATAAATTTGGGTCCGTTATCTCTTCGTTATCTGTTTCCTAAATTTCCGAAGTGTTGATCCGTTTATGTTTCTGATTTCAATTTCACACCTCCATTGAAATCTATCTTCTCGCTTTCTTGGTCTATATATACGAGCTATGGCTATGGATCAAAAAACAACCCGCGTTGTCTCAATCCTTTTCTATCTTTAGTATATTTCCTACCTTTCCATAGGTTTGAGGTCATGGAGAACAACAAGAGGTCTGCTGAAGAAGCCCTCAATGGATCTGCATCATCATGCCAACGCCTTCATCGCCAAGAGGATGCATCTTGGGGTACTCTCATCGCTTCGGATCAGAGGGCTGGCTCTACCCTACCTTCAGGGTCATCTTTGGCACCAATTCACCGCCAGCTTCCTCGTTACTCGAGGCGATAGATCAATAATGATGATCTACTGGCCTCCATCGATCGGATTGACCAGCATCTAGCCAACTGCCTCTCCCTAGCGGAATCGGCTTTGGCCATGATTGAAGACCGATCCCCCCGAGGTCGGCCTGGTGAGAGAAAGGTTGGCCAGGGCTAAAGCTAGAATCACGGGTGAGATGTCTACCATTATCTCTCCGTTTTTCTTAATTTTGCCCTCAAGATTTCTGATCACTGTTTCCTTGAATATTTTAGATCTAACTGCTCAATTGGAGAGTCTTCGATCAACTGTGGATCATGCGGTAGGATTTGTCAATGCTAGAGGTGCCATTTTGGTGGTTCGCTTGCATGACATCCCAAATCATGTCAGGGAGGTCGCCCTTCATGGCGTTCGTCATGGCGCTGCCATGGCGTTGGCTGCTGCACAAGCCCGTTCGGGTCTTAATCTTTGGCTTCTTCCCCATGGTTTTCCGAATGCAACGTACCCTAGGGAGCATGAGCACTTGGTTGAGGATTTTATAAGCGCCGCCAACTCTGTAGCTTTCAATACTCTAGCCGATGATATAGTAGGTAAAGTGTTTTCTGGTCCGTAGCTTGTAATAGGTGACGTTTAGCAATCAACCTCCTCTCCTTGAGTGGTTTCCCTTTATTTCGTGCTTTATACCCATCACCTCGTTCGTGTTTGCTTTGCTTCTTTAGGCGATACACATTGTATCAGCTTTTAGTCCTTTGGGTTCATTTTTGCACTAGAGACAATACCTTTCCGATATCGGCTATTAATGCTATCGACCGAACAGATCGCTTATTAAGTATTGATCCAAATGCTAGGATAATATTTCTTTAAATATTTCCTGTTGATTGCTCAGCCAAATTCTTCCTCTCTATTTAGTGTTTCTAAAATATAAGCATTACCAGGCGCACACCGTTTGATCCAATAAGGTCCTTCCCAATTAGGTGACCATTTGTCGAATTTACTGTCCTTTGATATGATCGGCAATTTCACTTTCTAGACCAAGTCTTCTTCAGAGAATCACTTAATCTTGACCTTTTTATTGTAATATTTCACAATCCTTAGTTTTTTGGCTTCAATATTTTCAAGAGCACGCAGCCGAAGGCAACTCAAGTCTTCCAAATTATCTATCATAAGATTCTTGTATACTTTAGCTGACAAATCATTCTGTAGCGTAACACGCCTTGATCTAGTCCAAACTTCCTAAGGAAGAACTGCATTATGGCCATACACAAGTTCATAAGGTGACGCTTTAATTGATCCATGGCAGGCCATCCTATATGCCCACAACGTCTCATTTAGCGTCGAATGCCACTTCCTTGGCTGTTCCTCGATCTTTTTCTTGATCAGCTTAATCATAATCTGGTTGGACGCCTTTGCCTAGCCATTAGCCTAGGCATAGTAAGGGGAGGAATTCAATAGCTTGATTCCCATACTGGCAGCAAAATCCTCGAACTCTTCTGATGTAAACATTGTCCCTTGATCAGTAGTTATGGTTTGAGGAATCCCAAAACGATACACAATGTGTTCCCTGACAAAATCAATCATGTTCTTTGAGGTTACCATCTTCAAAGGAATTGCCTCAACCCATTTAGTGAAGTAATCTGTTGCTACCAATATGAACTTATGTCCTTTGCTTGAAGGCTGAAAAATCTGGCCAATTAAATCAATTCCCCAACCTCGAAATGGCCATAATTTAATTATTGGATTCATGGCCAATGCAGGTGATCTCAGGACATTACCAAAACATTGACAGTTATGGCACCCCTTGTAATATTCAAAGCACTCTTCCAGTATCGTTAGCCAAAAATATCCAGTTCTATGAATAATCTATTTTATCTTATAAGCCGATTGATGAGCTCCACATATCCCTTCATGCACCTCACCCATCAACACCTTAGCCTCTTCTTGGTTCAAGCATTTAAGCAACACCCCATCGACTATTTTATAATATAACTGATCATCTAACAAAATATACTTAGTCGATTTATACCTTAGCTTTCTGGTAACTTTCTGAGACAGATTTCTAAGGTAATCGGCTA
The DNA here is from genome assembly GCF_019320115.1 of Miscanthus floridulus. Lineage (NCBI taxonomy): Eukaryota > Viridiplantae > Streptophyta > Magnoliopsida > Poales > Poaceae > Miscanthus > Miscanthus floridulus. The sequence goes on along the minus strand of NC_089587.1, from coordinate 187,210,855 downwards.
TTTCAACTCTCCAATCATTGCTTGAGGTTTTACTACTCAAGACTTCTTGAAACATTCGATATCCTGATGCACTTTGGGCTAGACGATTAGCCTCTTAGTTTTGTACTCTTGGAATATATTGGAAAGAGATACGAAGAAACTCCTTTAGCAACTTTTGGCACTCATCATAATATCTTTTCAAAGTCTCTTCTTTGCACTCATACAGGCCGATCAATTGATTAATAATTAGCTGTGAATCTCCAAATACTTCAATTGCTTTGGCCTTTACTTCATGAAGAAGTTGAAGTCCCTTGAGAATAGCTTCATACTTCGCTTGATTGTTAGTGATCATTGGTTCAGTCAGAAAAGCAAACTCAAAACTTGCCCCCTAAGGTGAAATAATAACAATACCAATGCCACCACCCTGCTTGCATGATGACCCATCAAAGAACAGCGTCCAAGGCATCGGCTCTACATAACTAATGCTTGGCTTGTGATGCTGGGTGATAAAATCGGCCATTACTTGTCCTTTGACTGCTTTAACCGATTTGTACTACAAGTCGAATTCCGATTACGTAAGAACCCACTTTCCCACTCTTCCATTCAGTATTGGCATTGATAACATGTGCTTAACCACATTAGCCTTAGAAATAACTGTACACTCGGCCGATAATAAGTAGGGTCATAATTTAGTGCAAGAGAAATATAAACACAAGCATAATTTTTTGGAGGGAGAATATCTCATTTCTGGATCCAATAGTCTTCTACTCAGATAGAAAACAACTCTCTCTTTTTCTTCAAATTCTTGCATCAGGGCTGATCCAATTGTCTTGTCAACAGCCGATATGTACAACTTAAATGCCTTACCTTGTTGAGGAGGGACCAGCACAGGAGGACACTTCATATATTCTTTTATCTCTTCAAATGCCCTTTGTTGTATGTCATTCGACTTGAATTCTTGATCATTTTTTTCAACTTCAATAAGGGAGAAAATGGCAGGATCCTTTCTGACAAATTTGAAATGAATCTTCTAATGAAATTAATCTTACCAAGGAGAGACTACAATTCTGTTTTGGTAGTCGGGGGAACTGCTTCATCAATTGCCTTTACGCTTTTCTGACCAACTTTGATTCCTCTCTCATGGACCATGAATCCTAAAAATTGCCCGGCTGATACTCCAAAAGTACACTTATTAGGATTCATCTTCAAACCATGCTTCCTCATGCATTCTAGAGTTTCATGCAAGTCAGCCAGGTGTTCCTTGTACCCTTTGGATTTTATCATCACATCATCGATGTAGATCTCAATAATCCTGCCGATCAACTTATGGAAAATGTAATTCATCGCCCTTTGATAAGTTGCACCAGCATTCTTCAAACCAAAGGTCATCACAACCCACTCGAATAGACTGATTACATTGGGGCACCTGAAAAGCGGTCTTTGCTATGTCTTCCTCAGCCATGAAAATTTGGTTGTATCCTGCATTAGCGTCCATGAAGCTAATAACCTTGTGCCTGGCTGCTGCATCTAGTAACATATCAGCTATCGACATCGGATAATCGTCCATAGGTGTGGCTTTGTTCAGATCCCTAAAATCAGTGCAAACCCTCAATTTTTCATTCTTCTTATATATAGGGACAATATTTGATATCCACTCTGCATATCAGCACGGTCGGATAAATTTTTCTTCCAGTAACTTTTCAGTCTCCTTTTTGATATCATCAAGCATGTTCGGTTTGAATCTCCTCAGAGCTTGTTTAAATGATCGATATCTAGGTTTAATTGGCAATCGATGTTCAGCAATTGATCGGTCTAAACCTGGCATCTCATAGTATTCCCCAGCAAATCAGTCTTTAAATTCCTTTAATAAATCAATTAATTCCCACTTATACTCCGGATCCAACTTAGCACTTATGTACGTCGGCCTAGGTCTATCTCCAGGACCAATATCTACTTCTTCTAATTCATCGACCGACGTGAATCCATGTCCTAGTTTGCCATCTATACCATCTATTGGATTATCCATTAATACAAATTTTCAAAGTCGACTGCTTGGATCGGCTGTTGGCTTTCACCATTGACTCTGAATTCTAATGGCAACAGAAAAGCCATTTGGATATTAGCCGATGGTTGCTTTCTATCGGCTGTCTGCTTGGTATGCCATACTTGAGGTTTACCGGATGCCTGAGCCTGTTCCATCTCTTTATTCCTTAGGCGTTGCACCCTTCACTTCTAGCTTCTTGTTAAACCTCCTTGACACCATTGGCCCTTCTGCCAAATATATTTTTTTTGTTACCTTTCTCTTCATGATCATTCCAGTCCTGGTCAACAACTCTTTTTCCAAGCCGATCATGAATACTTTTATTTTTTAAGCGCTGATCCATGTTATTATGATGATATGCATCTTGAGCATGGATAGACCGATGGCTGGTTTGAGACTGCCTATACTCCCGATATTGATTGCTACATTCTGGACAGTCATGTCTGGTAGTCATGTCTGGTAGGCAACTTCAAACCTTTATTCCAGCAATGTCTGAAGAAAGGACAATTCCAATGTAATTTGGCTTGTTTTTCTTCATACCTCTCTTCTTTCAGTTGATGCTGGTACGCTTAATCCCTTAACCAATGCTGATAATCCTTTTCTTTCTGCCGTTGCCACTTATTCAATAGAATCTGAGATGTAACCCGTGGCTTTGTCGTCTCTGCTTTTGATGTCTCTCCCTGCTCGTATTAGCTCTTTTGCTCAGCACGATGTCTCCTAATCTCTCTATACTCGTCAGCCAATATTTGTATCTTGGGATCGACTGTTTTAGCTTCTTTTGATTTGGTTGATGTTAGGATCTTAGTTTTCCTTTGAATAGCCTAGCATCAACTATGTTTTGATCTCCTAGGAAAGGATTATCGTCAACTTTTATTTTCCGAGGCGTATCAAATTTGAGCCTCCCCTGCTGAATAGCCCTCTGTATATGCTGCCAAAAAATTCTGCATTCATTGGTGGAATAAGAAGTAGTATTATGGAATTTGTAGAACTTCTTATTCTTTAATTGATCAGGGGGCAACATGACATGACCATCGGGCAACTTAATCTACCCTTTCTCAAGTAAGAAATCGAAGAGCTTGTCTAATTTGGTGACATCAAAGTTATAGCTCTCCTCAACTCCGCTTCCCAAGAATTTGGCACCATTACTGTCTTCTTGCCCCAATTCCATTCAGCTGCAACAACCTCTTCTTCTTCATCTTCATACCCGTCATCGACTGAGTATGGATCATAAGCATCGGCTACTATGGTACTCTTCTAGAACTAGGTATCTCTGCACATACTCTGAAATTGGCTATTGAGCACTGCTACTCGTTGAGCCAATTGACCCAAGTTGTCAAATTTTTGTCCTAGCAGCTTTTCTTTCCACATCAGCAACATTCCTTGAATAGCTAAAATAGCTAGTTGATCATCGGCCAAGTTTAAAGAGAAGCACACATTTGTAGTTTCTCAGAACCTCTGAAGAAATTTAGTGCCCGATTCATTAGTCTTCTATCGTATAGTTGTCAGATCGGTAATCTTCTTTTCTCCAGTCCCAGTGTAAAAATATATATGAAATTTCTTCTCTAGGTCAGCCCAATTGGCAATGGAATTGACTGGCAATGATGAAAACCAAGCGAAGGCTGGCCCTGATAAGGACAAGGAGAAGAAATGAACTCGATGGGCATCCTCAACTGATGCTTCACCCAATTGTGTAAGATATCGACTGCATGTTCTATCATGCTTGTACTGTCTTGGCCAATAAACTTAGCAAACTCTGGAAGCCTATAATTTGGGGGAAGAGTGACCAAATCATACCATTCTGGATATGGGTGTTTGTACGAAAAGATCAACCCTTTTGGCTTTAGACCGAACTGATTCTTCATTATCTTAGTCACCCTCAACAATAATTCATTAGCTTGTGGATTTGGACTTCTCTACACCTGCTAACCCATCTGTGGATTGAAATCCCATGTGCCTTGGTATCCTAGGTCTGGCATCATGTGAAGGGTGTTATAATCCATGCCATAGTGATACCCTTGTAGAATCTTAATCTGCTAGGCCCTTTGCTGGCTTGTTGCTTGAAGTCTCTGATTGTTGACATAAGGATCTATATCTCTATGGATCCTTTGAATTGATGGTGCTATTTTTGAGCCGACAATGGTATGTGGCCTGATGTGCCAAAATTGATCACCTGGTTCTGACTTTGCCCCGTCGGCTATTGCACATGCTGTACTGACGGTCTAGGATTGTACTATATCTGATTCATAGTAGTTCCTTGAGTCTATTCAGATGAACCCTAAACTGTCTGGACATCACCATTACTAGCTGGTGCTGCTTCTTGATGGCTGGTACCGACTTGATTAGTCCCTTGGGTCGACGTATCTAGAATGTTGTAATAAGCTGGTCCGCCTTGACCAACTAGAAATCCATGAATCACCTCTCTTATGGTGTTGTGGAATATGTCCACGAAAGCTTCGTTATGGCTTGATGTGGCATCATGAATAGATTTGTCTATAACTTCCTTAAAGAAACACCTGTCTTCATCTTCAGTCGTATCTGTCTGCCCGTGTAGTAGAACTCTTGGTAGCAGAAATTTCTAAACAATTGTGTTGTCATGTGTTTTGGTGTTGGACAATAAACACTTGTGCTGAAACTCTTCTATAGCTTTGCTGATGATACCCTTATCCCCATTAGGTAGATCTTCATAATGCAGCATAAGGATGCCGTTGTTGTTGTGAACCACCATGACAATTGTGGAGTCCCACCTGGTGTGCTAGAAATGTGTGTCGACACAGAATTTTCGTCCCATGCCGAGGACACAAGCTGCAAGCCGGAAGGGTCTGCTTGATGGAGCTATAGATCCGCCTAGCTTCAGCGTAGGGATGGTCGATCATGCGCACTCCTCTCGAGACGTGCCATTCAATTTGACTCTATAATTGACAAGGTGAGAAAGCTTATCAGTAATTAAGGGCGGAACTTGCCGGTGTTGCTAGATAGTCTCGAATATGCGGCTCTGAGAGCCGATATGAAAGAAGATCGACTAAATAATCAATTCCAGCATATTCATGAGAATAAATCGGTTAAAGCTCATTGGGTTGTATAAGAAGAATCGGTTATCATTCAAGATAAATGTCGTTATTTGAGTAGATATTAATCAATGGCAATAAGATGTCAACAATGATTGGTTTATGCTGAGCCAATGATTACAAGCAACCAAACCCCTTTTTATATAAAGAAACAATTCAACACCATTTAACCATTTAATAAAGATAAATCTAATGAATATGTTAGATCTCATCTATCGTTATGACCAGTGGGGCATGAGGCAGAATCATGTAGGCCATAGAAATAACAATAGACTCGATGACCCTAACTCATTACTAATATCAGTGGGACATGAGGTAGAATCATGCAGGCTGTAATACAATAATAAGATCATGGGGTTAACACATCTTTCAACCTATCTTTACTTCAACGGTCTTGTGATGTAAACTATTCGTGAAAGCACTCGATATCGGCTAAAACAGTCGATTCAGGCATAGCGTATAGTTAAAGTCATGTCTTATCAGAAATAGACCTATCGAATAACAATCCCCACTCCACGGTGCTTATAGTGGGGTGTGAGGTACAATCACACAGGCCATGATAACAGACCATGTAACGGTTTTTTGCTAGCTAATAAATCTACTCAAGATGCAACATGCTCTAACCGCACACTATGCACGATTAAGATTGGTGTAAAACAGCCGATAAAACGTAACTCATCGTTTAATGCACAGATTAGATCAGTTTTAGATTAACAAACAATGGGCTAAACAATATATAAGGTAGATCTAGATCAATCCTAATCGGACAGAGTGATATTGCTGTAATTTAGATAAATAATGAAAGCAATAAGTAATATCGGTAACTTAATGAATCTACCAAGGACTGCTATTCTAAGGTAGAGCTGATAACTTGACCTTGATCTAGTTCATGCAGTGGGGGTCGACCGGATCGATGCAACCATACTTGAACTAGGCAAGAATCGATAACTAACTTATACCAGAGTCATAGTGGGGGTCGACTAGATCGATGCAACCGTACGAATAGAGGTATAAGCCATGACAATACTTACAACAAGCAGTGGAGGTTGACCGGATCGATGCAGCCATACTTGCTGAAGAACTCACCGAGATCTACTCTACTCCTACTCCTAAGGGGTGGCCAGAGCTGAAAAAGTAAATGACTTGTATATTGGATTGATTGTTGTTTTTTTACAATAGCCGGGGTTTGATATTTATACCCGGGCCCTGTGCATGACTCCTGTCTAAGCACGACTCATTACAATTTTTGAACCTAGGGAAAACATTCCTAATTTAAGATAACTTGGACTCTAATCTTTCCCTTTTTGTAGAGTTCAACATGTCTCGTCCTAGCGTCGATCATAACCTTTGTCATTATCCGCTGGCGCTATCTGAAGAAAGCCGATTCCAGTTTCACATTTGAATCAGCTGGTTCCGATCATGCAATTGATTCCTTGATGACTTGATCTTGGGAGCTTTCGAGTCCCTATGACCCTTCTTCCAAATTTTGGTGTAAACAGGATCATCCTTTGGACACTATAATTGGAGATATTTCTAGAGGTGTACAAACAAGATCAAGACTGGCTTTATTTTGTGAGCATTTCTCATTTGTGTCATCCATTGAACCAAAGAAGATAGATAAAGCATTGAAGGATGTTGATTGGGTGAATGCTATGCATAAAGAATTGAATAACTTCACAAGAAATCAAGTATGGGAATTAGTAGAGAGACCAAAGGGACACAATGTGATTGGAACCAAATGGGTCTTTAGAAACAAGAAAGATCGAGGTAGAATAGTAGTAAGGAACAAAGCAAGATTTGTAGCACAAGAATATACACAAGTTGAAGGTCTTGACTTTAGAGAAACATATGCCCCGATTGCTAGATTGGAAGCAATTAGAATCTTGCTACACTTTTCTTATGCCCACAACATCAAGCTCTATCAAATGGATGTCAAGAGTGCATTTCTTAATGGTTGCATCAATGAAGAAATATATGTTGGTTTTAAAGATAACAAGAAGCCTGACCATGTGTACAAGTTGAAGAAGGCACTGTATGGCTTGAAGTAAGCACCTAGAGCATGGTATGAGAGATTGATGGACTTCCTACTCTCTAAAGGGTTCATGATGGGTAAGGTTGACACCACTCTTTTCATTAAGAAGATTGGAAAAGATTTATTTATGTTGCAAATCTATGTTGATGACATCATATTTGGATCAACCAATTAGGACTTTTGTGAAGAATTTGGAAAGATGATGGCTAATGAGTTTGAAATGTCCATGAGTGGAGAGTTAAGTTACTTCCTTGGTCTTCAAATCAAGCAATTGAAGAATGGTACATTTGTGAGTCAAGGCAAGTATATCAAGGACATGATCAAGATGTTTGGCATGAGTGATAGAAAAGCCATTAGTACAGCAATAGGAACAAATGGCAACTTGGATAGTGATGCAAGTGGTAATATGGTGGATCAAAAATTGTATCGGTCTATGATTAGAAGCCTACTCTATGTGACCGCATCAAGACCGCGTGTCATGTTTAGTGTATGCATATGTGCAAGATTTCAAGCCTCACCAAGAGAAAGTCATTTGAAGGCTACAAAGAGAATATTGAGGTACTTGAAGCATACACAAAATATTAGTTTGTGGTATCCCAAAGGAGCAAAGTTTGAGCTAGCTGGTTACTCTAACTCAGATTATGCGGGATGCAAGGTTGAAAGGAAGAGCACCTTGGGCACATGTCAATTGTTGGGAAGATCACTTGTTTCATGGTCATCAAAGAAGAAAAACAGTGTTGCATTATCAACCATCAAAGCCGAATACATATCCATCGGTAGTTGTGTGCACAAATACTTTGGATGAAGGCCATTTTGAGTGACTTTGGAATCAAATTCAAGAAAGTACCATTGCTATGTGACAATGTGATGAGGACATCACTTCTTCATCACATACAAGCCAAGGAGAGGAGGAGGTCCAGCATGGATGTCCAATTCATCTTTTTCATGGTGGAGGCCCAGTCCAACTGAAGTTGGAGCCCATCTTGGGTTTTAGGACCAGTCTGCCTTAAACTGGTCACCCAGGACGCATTTAGACTCCGTTTTCGACAATCCATATATGGTTGGAAAGCTAATTTGATAAGGAAGCCAATCCAAGTGGTCTCATGTCAAAAGACCTTCAGAATCAACAGAAATTGTCAAAACAAGTCAGCATCCAGAATCTATCATGGTGCTGCGACACCATCTTTTGGTCCGTTGGATCGTGTATCGTGTTTGGGCCCATTAGGGGGCGCATCCAGGGGGTGACGTCCAAGACTCTATAAATAGCAGCCATCGCTCTCCTTAGGGTTTGGGTTTTGTTTAGTTCTTGATTTCCTCGTGAAACAGACATCGTTTTGCTCACTACATAAAAAATGATTTTTAGCAACGGGTCAAATTTTTTATAGGGGCGGCTGGTGATGGAGCCACCCCTATAGTGGCGTGCTTGGGTGCTCAGACACCAGCTGCCCCTATAAATGAAACAACAGGGGTAGCTAGTGATACAAGTCGCCCCTATAAATGGGGTCTGATTTGTAGGGGCGGCTCAATCAGCAGCCACCCCTAGAATTTCTATTTGTAGGGGCGGCTGGTGATTAAGCCGCCCCTACAAATGCCCACGTATATATAGCTCAGATTTGTAGGGGTGACTCAATCATCAGCCACCCCTACAAATGACCCACATATAAAATAGCTACAGCACTTTTTCCTCCTCGGGTCACTCACTCCAACCCATGAAAGAAAGGTGAGGAGGCCTTGGGCACCTCCCAAAAATTACTCTACTAAGGGGGAAGGTTTTTGTCAACGAAATATGGTCGGCAGTCTACCTAGGGGTATGCCCAAGGTAGTAGATTATCGACAAACAGATGTGCAAGCTACAAATAAGATGGTGATGCAAGATAAACACAAGATTTTATCTAGGTTCAGCCGCTGTAGAGGCGTAATACCTACGTCCTATGTCTGATTGTTTTGTTGTATGTCAATGAGAGATGTTTTTTAGAGGGGTCCCCTGCCCGCCTTATATAGTCCAGGGGTAGGGTTATAGATCTAGAAACTAATCCTAGTCAATTATAGTTGCCATAGGAGGCCAGATAAGGATTCCTATTCTAACCGACAAGGATCTTGCTTGACCTCCAAATCTACCTTGATTCCTTGCGTAGGATTCTGAACAGGTTGACCGGGCTACGCGTCGTCTTCTAGTGGGCCAGACCCCCTAATCTGGGCCGGCCCAAGCATAGCCATAAGGGTATAGGGGTTAATACCCCCATAGCTAGTCCCCAAGCACCATGTATTATGCTGTGACACGCCGTTCGATCTCCTTCGACTAATGCGATCTGTCTTCATGTCATCTCCAACTGGTTGAAACATTGACCAATGAAATGTGCCAGCATTTTGGTCAGAACAGAAAGCAGTAGACCACGATTATAGCCGAAGATTCTGGTTGTCCGAAGAATGCATGGTGCTCTAAAGAAAAAAGAAAAAGATTTCTTTCCTTATCAAGTGTGCCCACTTATATTTCTGAAAAGAAATGTAAGTGACCCTTGGACAATAGTAATTCTAGCAATTAGTCAAAGCATAGGGGTCGATAAAATAAACATATTTACCGTAAGGTGAAGAGTGCCCACTTAGTCCCCGAGCCTGGTAGTAGGTGACATAGGCACGTGGTGCTAGGGTCTAAAAAGAATTTCCACTGAAGTTAAGAATCCAATCGGCGTACAAGCAATACGAGATGCACCGGCAGGTGCATCGTACCGATGTAGTCCCCGAGCTTGCTGGAAGGCGAAGTATAAGCCTTGTAGCAAGGTCTAAATAAATGCCTCTCGACTGTATGTGAGTACAAATCACATGTAGCCAAGGAGAGTGGTCTCCGAGCAGTGGTCGGAACAGTCCCCGAGCATGGTAGTTATCTGAAAAATCCTCTAGCATGGTAGTGGTCTAGACAGTCCCCGAGCACGGTAGTGGTCTGGGCACTCCCTGAGCACGATAGTGGTTTGGACAGTCCCTGAGCTTGAGAGGTGCGGTGAAGAACCAAATGCCACTTGTACTATTATTTGGTGTATTTATTTATCTTCTTACTCTGTCAAGTCCAATCTGACACATCTGGTAAAAAAAGTAGACGAATATAGCACGTCATACTGCCTTCTTGTCCTTTCAAGCAAACAGTCACTTGGCACCTGTAAGGAGGTGCGTCAGCTGGCCCCTCTCACATTGGTAACGAAGAGGCGCATACACTAATAACGAAGAGGCACATATATTGGCATAGATCTCAAGGTTGTGAAAACAACCGTCTGTGGCACGTGCGCACGTCTCCCAAGAATCTCGAGCAAATGAAACGACGGAACTCTTGGTTAAATATAGTATAAAATTGGGGCGTTACTTTTTATCGCACCCCATTACCATTCGCCGCCATAGCCTTCTTCTTCCTCTTGCCAACCCTAATACCTCCAAAATCATCACCAACCAATCCTCCACCGTACCCTCTTTCATCAGCAAGGCTGGATTCATGGTGAAAAGTGATTCCCAGAAGAAAGGAGGAGTCATGGCGAAGGAGTGGTGGAAATTGAGAAGCAACGAGCAGACCATCGAAGACCTTGTCATCATAGGAGTACTCCATAATAGGGAACTCACAGGATGGCGTGCGCCAGAGGGCGAGGGGTACCCCGATCCACAACCAGGTGAGATTATGGTTTTTGAAGACTTCTTCAAGCAGGGTTTTGGGGTTCTAGTGCACCCTTTCCTTTAGGGGCTCTGTTTGTACTATGAGATTGGGATTTGCAATCTGCATTCCAACTCGATTCTCCTTGTCTCCACCTTCATTCATCTTTGCGAAGCATATGGCGGCTTCCAGCCCCATTTTGACTTCTTTCACCATCTTTTCTGTTTGCGAAAGAAAGGAAGCGTTGGCTCGAAGATAGCCAGAGGTGTGTACCTCAACCTCTGTGATGGGATGAAGGCCTAGTACCTGCACTGCCCTTGGAACACGTCGCTTGATGATTGGTACAAGAAGTGGTTCTACATCCACGAAGAGCCAAACACAATCACACTGTGTGACATGGGGTTTATTCCAGAGAAGAGGACCAGCTGGTCAGAGAAACCCGAGCGCCTAGAACAGATTCTAGAAATACTTGGGATGATCCCGTGGAAGAAACTAGATGGTCCTAGTGTGGTCGGGAACTTCATCAGCCGAAGGATCCAGCCCTACCAGAGGAGGGTACATCCCGGCTATGAATACCAAGGTAGCACGGACCCAACGAGGACAAGGCAGGAGGCGCTTGACAAGATCGAAGTCAGAGCCAGAATTGGAGAGCTATTTAACTTAGCTGATCCAAATTACGTTAGATTGAACGCCATCAAGCATGCTTTCAAGCTTACCTGACCTCCCTCAAAGGTAACTCATCTTGCCTTGTACCCGTAGTCTCATATTGTAGTAGAAACTTACTATGTGATCTCCTATTTGTTTCCCAAATTAATGGTTAGGATAGAGCGATAGTGTTTGTGTCGCCACCCCCTGGTGTAGATTGGCCGTAAGTTGTTGACCTGACCACCCAGACCAGCATTAGGGGCAAGGACGTGGACTGGGCCATGCTCGGAGTTGGAGAGGAGGCAGCGGCCAAAGCTACTGGTAAGCGGCCAGCAACCAGCAAGCATCGTCAGATGATCTTGACTTTGTCGGACGATGACACAGAGGATGCAGACATCTTTCAACTTGTCCCTCGAATGAGGAGGAGGCAACTGGAGTCGACAGAGCAAGGTGGCTCCTCCGTGCCGGTGGGACTCACATCGCATACCACTGTAGCACCGAGGACAAGCGGTAGAGGGGTCGAGCACCAAGCCCCAGCGTCGGTGCTGGACGTAGAGGGAGACCAGGTGTCACTCGCACAGCACGTGGAGCAAGCATGGCCAAAGAGACGTGCCTTCGCCACATCATTCCATGCTTCCAACATGTAAGTATTTGTAACCTTGATGTAAGCTGGCAATTTATATTGATTACGGTTGCCTTCTAAACTTATCTCGGATATATTAGGTCGGCGTCCACCAAAAATCCGGACCAACTAGCCAGGAGCGATGTGGCTCCACCAGCAATGTCAGAGAAGACTGCCTAGCAGCTGGCCATGGAGGAACCCATAGCAGAAGGTCCGCCGAAGCCTCAGCAGACAAGCTTCTAGACAACAGTCCCCGAGTAGGTGGTCGAGGGAAGAGCCGAGCCAAGCACAAGTGCTCCGAGCACCAACCCTGCTAAGGGCAACACCTCAGCACCAAGAGTAATGGAACAGACCGAGGAGCAGCAGCCGGAGGTGATAGCACAGAGCACGTTTGTCGATGCTACAGCCTATGGAAAGGCCATAGTGATCGCAGAAGCTGCCAACTCTAGACCAGAGCCGATACCCGAAGAGGAGGCCAAAGAGGATGAAGTAGAGGAGGTCCTGGGCCGTCCATAGGACAAACGATAACATGTATATGTGTCACGCTGGTGGAACGACCAATGGGTTGTTCATGAGGAAATCCTAGAGGTCGAAGAGACCAAGAAGGTTGAACGAGCGACGAAACGACTGGTGACGGAGGTCCAGGTATGTTTTGCTTCATCACCTGATCTTGCTGCGTAGTCAAACTTTCTTACTTAGCTTTTTGCACATAGGACTTAATGAAGACCGCAAGGTACCGTAAGAAATGCTTTGACCAGATCGAGGGGATTACTGCAAGCAATAAAGAGCTGACGGTGGAAGTGGAACGCTTGCGTCACCAACTTGAAGCCACCAACCATGAGAGGATGGAACAAGAGTCCCAGAACTAGAACCTGGTCATCCTGCTTAGTAACAAAGAGCAGGAAAGAACAAGTAAGTAGTCACTTTATCACAATGAGTGCATGACAAGTGTTGTTGCATTATTGGTAGTAACAGCTATAGTGCAGGCTTAGAAGCCGAAGTGGTCTGTCTCCGAGAGGAGAACAATCGTGCGGTCGTGGAGTGTGATTGCCTGAAGGAGGACAACAGAAAACTAGCGCATGACCAGTCGCAGCTTCGGGACCACATGACCAAGATGAAAGAGGAACTAAAAAGTAAGTTTTCCAAGCCCCTTTGCTCACTTTTGTTGCTCAGTTTATCTTGTCGTGGTATGACATTTTAATGGCTTGTGCGGTTTGCAGTTTTAAAAGTCAATGCCAAGAAGCATCTAGAAGCCGTGATGAAAGATCATGACGGCTGGAAGGCGCGGTGCCAAGAGATCACTGAGGATCGAGACACATGGAAAGACCGGTGCTAGGAGGTGGCAACGAGCATTTTGCCGGTCCTCAACCTTATTGACCCAGCGCTTATAGAGGATGTGCCAAGAACGCCGTAGCTCGGACTGGTCGATAGATGCCGAAAGGCATGGGGATGGTTCCAAGAGTTCATGAAGGAGGTGGGTAAGTACACAGGTGCACATATGCTAAGCATGGTATGTGCTCACTACCCCTTGATTGATCTCAAGCGCCTGGAGGCTGGATACCCGAAGGAGGTAGATCTAGACAAGGCTAAGGGGCTTTGGATGACCCAGCTGGACTTGTCTTCAAAAATAATTGGCGACATTAACCTATGTGGAGGCGGGACAGCACCTGTATAGGGTACGCCATCAATAAGTCAGCTAGAAACGCCATCAGTTTTGAGCCAACCGGCGAAGCCTGCGGTCTCGACCAGCCAGGCATCGGCGGGGCCATCTTCTTTAGCTCGACCAATATAGGAGTCCTCGGGACTCGAGCATGATGTTAGGCCCAGCGAGCAGCAGGTGCTACATGACTCGACCAGCCAATAGTATAGGCTATAGCTGTAGAAGATGTAGTTGTGTTATTGTAAACTTAGACCTTTTCAGGCAAGCTTGTAATAACGTAACTGTATATCAACATAAGCTTGTTTGTTTTGTGGAAAACGTATTTAAGCTTGGATCTTGTGTTGGTGTAACTAAGTGAGAACATGTTAGCATTCTGTTTAGTTGTAGCAGTTTAGTCGACACGTCATCCTGTCGGTTTGTATGGCCCTAGTTTGTCCTATGGTCAGAGTGTGAGGTGCGTAGCCTATGCACACATAGACACAGACAAGTCAAACCAGAGGGGACCTACCGATCACCCATAGCATAGAGAGCAGATCCCATGCACGTGTTGGGAAGGACCGGAGACAGGGCCTACTCTGAAAACCCGGGAAAGAATGGTGGTCGGTTTTGACTGGTTGAGTTAGGATAACAATAGACTTCAAAGTGACACATTAGAGTGGTCGGAGAAATCACAATAGCTTTATTGAATTAAATCAAAAGTACAAGAGGAGTACATATCTTAGTAGTTAAGTATAGAAACGCCTAAGCTTGTCGATGTGCCATAAATTGGGTACGTCCGTACCGTCCAGGTGAGCTAACCTGTAAGACGTTGGTCGTGTAACTTCCTTGATCATGAAGGGCCCTTCCCATGGAGTTGTGAGTTTGTGGACACCAGCCTAATTCATCTTCCACTTTAGGACTAGGTCCCTAACCACAAAGAACCACTTCTTAATGTTCTTGTTGTAGTACCTACGCAAAACAACAAGGTATTTGGCTGTACGTACGCAAGAATCGAGCCTCTTCTCTTCTGCACTATTCACTTCTAGCTCTCGCGCTTCATTGGCCTTGTCTTCATCGAAGTTCTCTACCCATGCTGATCTGAAGGCTATATCTGTTGGGAGCACTACCTCAGCGCCATAAACCATAAAGTATGGTGATACGCCGGTATTGCGACTGGGCTAGGTTTTGAGGCCCCAGACCACGGCTGGTAACTCTTTGAGCCATCTTCCGGGAGCCTTGTCATTTTCTCTGTACATCCTCTTCTTAAGTGTGTCCAAGATCATACCATTTTCCCACTCGACCTATCCATTAGCTCTAGGGTGCGCCACCGAGACGTATTTTACTACTATTCTCCTTTCATCGCAGAAGTCCCAAAAAGCGTTCCTGATGAACTGAGTACCCAGATCAGTGATGATGCTGTTGGGTATGCCGAAGTGGTGGATGACCTGGTCGATGAATGTGACAGCCTTTTTTGAAGATGCCTATACCAGAGGCATGTACTCTATCCACTTAGAAAATTTATCGATCAGCACAAAGACACATGTAAATTTTCTAGGAGCCGGTTTGAAGGGCCCGATCATATCTAGTCCCCAGCATGCGAAGGGCCAAGAGGCTAGTATTGTCTGGATCTCATGTGTTGGTATGTGGATTCTCTTGGCAAAGAACTGACAACCCTCACAATGGCAGACTAGCTTCTCTGCATCGGCCACAGCTGACGGCCAATAGAACCTTGCTCGGAAAGCCTTGCCAACCAACATTCTCAAAGCTGCATGGTTGCCATAGGAGCCAGAGTGGATTTGGTCTAGGAGTTGTTCGCCATCCTCTTGGGTTATACACTTCATCAAGATTTCCTCCTTTGCGTTCTTGCGCCATAATTTGCCATTGACGAGCAGATACTGCTTACTGTGACGCATCAGGCATTCATTTTCTGTCTGATCAGTGTAACCGCTGCCATTTGTCAGGTATTTGATGAAAGGTACTCTCCAGTCAGGCTGATTAGTGGTCGGAGGTGGCTCGATGGTGCTTGACGCCAGAACCGTAGCCACCAATGGCTGGTCTGGAGGCTTGTCGACCGTGGGATCTTCCTCTTCGATGGAAGGCATGAGCAGGCCTTGAACGAATATGCCATGTGGGACTTTGGCTCGGGATGATCCTATCTTTGACAGTGCATCTGCTGCTTGATTTTTGTCCCAGACCACGTGTGTGTATTCGATGCCATAGAACTTGCCTTCTAGCTTTTTGATTGATTTACAGTATGCATCCATCTTTTCACTGGTCGTATCCCAGTCCTTGTTGAGTTGGTTGATGACTAGAGCCAAGTCTCCATAGACATAGAGACGTTTAACACTGAGCTCGACCGCAATGCGCAAACTATGTAGGCAAGCTTCGTACTCGGCGGCGTTTTTAGATGCTAGGAAATAAATCCTGAGGACGTACCGGAGCTGCTCCTTGGATGGTGACACGAAAAGGACTCCTGCTCCTACATCATCGATGTTGAGAGAGCCATTGAAGTACATCTTCCAATACTCATCAAGCCCCTGAGAAGCAGGTGTGCTTAAGTCTGTCCACTCGATGATGAAATCGACAAGTGCCTAAGACTTGATTGTAGTACGGCTTGCAAATTCCAAGGAGAAAGGGCATAGCTCCATTGCCTATTTGATGATGCGCCCGTTCGCATCCTTGTTGCAAATGATGTCTCCCAGAGGGTACTCGGTCATGACCACCACACGATATCCAGCGAAGTAATGTTTCAACTTTCGGGATGTTATCAGTATGGCGTAGATCAGTTTCTGAATCTACGGGTACCTAGTCTTGGATTCATTGAGTACCTCACTGATGAAATAGATTGGTCGCTATACCTTGTAGGCGTGGCCAGGCTCGTCACGCTCGACCACCATGGCAGTGGAGACCACTCGATTAGTTGCCGCAATGTAAAGTAGGAGGGTTTCGTCTTCTCTAGGAGCAGTGAGAACCGGAGGTGATGTAAGGAATTGTTTCAGCTGTGTGAAGGCAGCATCTGCTTCCTCCGACCACTCAAACTTCTTGGATGCTTTGAGCAGCTTGAAAAATGGAGTCCTTTTTCGCCTAATCTTGATATGAAATGACTAAGAGCAGCCATGCATCCGATAAGCTTCTGGACATCCTTCACCTTTTTGGGCGTCTTTTTGTCTAAGACAGCTTTAACTTTCTTCGGGTTAGGGCGTATGCCGTTGTAACTAACGATGTTGCCAAGCAGTATACCAGAAGGAACACCAAAGATGCACTTCTTTGGGTTTAATTTCCATTGGAATGTATTAAGGGCTGCAAAGGTGTGTTCCAGGTTGTCAACAAGGGTATGTGCGTCCTTGGTCTTGACAATGACATCATCAACATAAGCCTCGACGAGGTCATCTTTTATCTCGTCTTTGAGGCAGGCCTGTATGGCATGTTGATAGGTAGCCCCAGCATTCTTGAGCCCGAACAACATGGTTATGTAGCAGTAGGCGCCGAAAGGCGTGATGAAATATGTCTTGATCTGGTTGTCCTTTTTGAGAGCGATCCGATGATAACCAGAGTAGTAATCGAGAAAGGAAAGCAGCTCGCAACCGGTGGTTGAATCTATGACCTTGTCTATGCGAGATAAGCCGAAGGGGTCTTTAGGGCAGTGTTTGTTGAGATTAGTGTAATCAACGCACATTCTCCATTCATTATTCTTTTTGCGTACAAGAATTGGGTTGGCTAACCACTCCGGATGATACACTTCTTTGATAAATCCGCCTGCCAAAAGCCATGTAACTTCTACCCTAATCGCCTCCTTTTTGTCGCGAGCGAACCGTCGTAGCTTCTGCTTGATAGGTTTGGCCTTGCCGTTGACATTCAAGGAGTGCTCGATCAAGTTCCGAGGTACACCGGGCATGTCAGCAGGTTTCCATGCGAACACACTCACGTTGCTCCTCAAGAACCTAACAAGCACGTCTTCCTATTTGGGATCCAGGTTGGCCCTGATAAGGGCCATTTTGCTGGGATCATCGTCGACCAGCTGGATCACCTTGTGCTCCTTGGACTTGATGTTCTTGCATGGAGACTCGAGCTCTGGGATCTCCAGGTGGACGGCCGAGGTCTACTTAGCGTCGAGCATAGTCTCAGCCATGCGAATAGAGAGGTCGTGAGCCCCTGCTATTTTGAAGCTATTGTCCTCGCAGGTATAAGCTACGTATACGTTGCCCCTGAGAGTTAGAACCCCTTTCTCAGTAGGCATCTTGAGCACCAAATACCTGTAGTGAGGTACGGCCATGAATTTGGTGAGCGATGGTCGACCAAGGCTAGCATGGTAGGTGCCGTCGAAGTCAGCGACCATGAAGTTGGCGATGTCAGTGCGGAAGTGGTCTAGGGTACCAAACTGCACAGGTAGCGTGATCTGCCCGAGAGGTGTAGAGCTCTGACTGAGGAGAACACCCCAGAACTGTGCCTCATATGGTTTGAGATCTGCCTGGGTTATCTTCAGGGCTGGCAGACTATTCTTGCACTGTATATCAATGGAACTGCCACCGTCAATTAGCACTCAGTCAAACTAAACCTTGTTGATACAAGGATCGAGGACCAGGGGAAAACGTCCTGGCTTAGGTATTGCCGCCCATTGGTCCTTCCTGCTAAAGGAGATCTCGCGGTGAGACCAAGGAGGGAGCCATGGATCGGCGATGAGGTTGTTGGTGTTGGCCACATTCAAGCAGGCGCGGGCGAGCAGCTTACGTTCTCATTTGGTCTTGATGGACACTTTGCCTCCAATGATGGTGTGGACGCGATCGGTTGGCTTGATGTACTTGTGATGGGGATCTACGTCTTCATCATTGTTGTCTTCATTGCATTGTTCCCCTGCGTCGTTAGGCTTGTTGGACATATCTGAAGCCTATTGACACGTGTAGATAGACTTGAGAACGCGGCAATTCTCCATGGTATGGTTTGACTTGGGGTGGAGCTGACAGGGTCCTTTCAATGCTTTGGTGTAGTCTTCTTCGTAGTTGCGACGTCCGCCACCTTTCTTAACGGTGTTGACCTCATCGTCGTCTTCCCGAGCACGCTTACCCCTGTAATCATCATGACGATTACGCCGCTGATTACGCTGGTCGCGGTGGTCGCGGGGGTTGTTGCGCTGGTTGCAGCGATCAAAATTGTCGTTCCGACCATGGTTGCCGTGGTAGTCGTCGTGGTGTGGGGGTGGTTGGAGCGTGGAACCCTTGCTACTTCCTCGATGATTATCTTTTTAACATCGTTGGCATTCGCATATTTCTTGGCAGTGGCCAGGAGAGCTGTGACTGATTTCGGTCACTTGCGAAGGAGCTTGTTGATGAGGACATGGCACATTCGGATATGAACAATGAATATAAGGTGCGCTTGTTCCTACATTTGCATAGTGGCTTTGGTTATAATTCACTTGGTTCCACATGTATATGTCACTATTTGATTGTAGGTTCAAATGTGTTTCATAATAGAAGTTCATCAAAGTTGAACTTTCGGTTCGTCGGCAGCCCGATAGTGCCTCATTGGGAAGGCCATAACTCATCCATCTAGAGTTCGATCGAGGTCAATGAGCACTTGATGGAAAGCTTGTTTGATAAGCTTTCAAATAGATCTAGTTCCATCTTAATATCATGTCGGCAAGGCCTCCAAATTACATATATATTCTATCACTATTTTTGGCGGGAGCTACACTATCGTCATGGGCTTGTTAGACAACACCGACTTGCTCGACTCCATCGATCAGGTCATCACCAAACTTGCCGAAACCCTCGCTCTGGTAAGTTCAATTCAAAGTCAACCTAATGAGGAGGTAACTATGACCCACAACAGATCTACCCGACTAGCTCAGTCCAGTCATCCCGATCTTCCGTCAGGTTCAAGATAAACAACGATTTGTTCAGAGAGCGACACACCGATCCGGTTTCAGATCACAAAGACCCGAACCCTGCAACCTTAGCACCACATCTCCTCTGGTTATCAACCGTGTCACAATCTGGTTGACCTCGCCAAGAAGGCTAATCCCTGCTGCGAATCAAAGAACACAAGCAAGAACAAGATAAAAAGCAACTCAATTAAAGTGACAATTGCAGATGAATGATTAAGCACTCGAAGTTGGGGTCTTGCAAACCGATAATGGCGACTGTTCAATGACAGATTGATCTAAAACAAAACCCAAAACCTAATGTAGGTGGTGGCTACTGATTATATAGCCTAAGGGACATCCAAGGATCCCTCTTCACGTCCTAAAGGTGTCCCAGCATGTTACAAGGCCCAACGGCCCAAAAGACGACGATGCAGCGCCGTGATAGATTTGGGACATCAACTTGTTTCGACGATTTCCATTGATTCTGATGGAATTTTGATGTGGGACCACTTCCATTGGTTTCCTTATGAAATTATCTTTCCATCCATATGTGGATCATAAAAAACAGAGTTTGTATGCGATCTGGACGTCCGTTTTACTACACGCTGGTCCTGGAGCCCTAGATGGACTCGAACTCAAGTTGGACTGGGCCTCTGGCTTGGCTTGGACGTCCTTGCTGGCCTCCTAAGGTGGTGGCCAAGGAGGAGGACGTCCAAGGCCATCTCTTAGGCGTTCTCCATCTTCTTAGGGTGTGCTCCAACTTGGGCCTGGGTCCCAAGGATGTCTAACAAGCCCATGACGATAGTGTAGCTCCTGCCAGAAATAGCGACATAATATATTGGTGATTTGGAGGCCTTGCCGATGTGATATTAAGATGGGACTAGATCTATTTGAAATCTTATCAAACAAGTTTTCCATCAAGTGCTCATTGACCTCGATTGCACTCCGGATGGATGAGTTATGGTTCTCCATCGAGGCTTCATACTGGACTGAGCTAGTCGGGTAGATCTGTTGTGGGTCATAGTTACCTCCTCATTAGGTTGACTTTGAATTGAACTTACCAGAGCGAGGGTTTCGGCAAGTTTGGTGATGACCTGATCGATGGAGTCGAGCAAGTCGGTGTTGTCTAACAAGCCCATGACGATAGTGTAGCTCCCGCCAAAAATAGTGATAGAATATATATGTGATTTGGAGGCCTTGCCGACATGATATTGAGATGGAACTAGATCTATTTGAAAGCTTATCAAACAAGCTTTCCATCAAGTGCTCATTAACCTCGATCGCACTCTGGATGGATGAGTTATGGCCTTCCCAATGAGGCACTATCAGGCTGCCGATGAACCAAAAGTTCAACTTTGATGAACTTCCATTATGAAACACATTTGAACCTACGATCAAATAGTGACATATACATGTGGAACCAAGTGAATTATAACCAAAGCCACTATGCAAATGTAGGAACGAGCGCACCTTATAATCATTATTCGTATCCGAAGGTGCCATGTCCTCATCATCCTCCCCTTCTTGACAACAAACTATCCTCGGTTTGAGCTTAGCTGGTGGACAAGTTGTCGGTAGTAGCCAACATTGCTCCCCTTCTTGAAATTTAACCTGTTGCCTCATTACAAAACTTGGAGATTTTGACCTAACAACATTATCACTATTGGTGCCCTCTAGTTGATCATATTTTTGCACAATGAAAGGAGATTTCAGAGTTAAACAAATATAGACACGATGCACCATATACTCTCCTTTACAATTATATTTGCCAATAAAGTGATATGTACAAGTAGACAACCATGACAATTCAACACATTTAAGTTTCTCTTCTAAACTACTAAGAGCATATAAAGTATCAAACTCAATATAACCCAAAGTATTTGAAGAATACAATAATTTCTTTTCTTTTTTTTTGTAGCAATGGGAAGCAAACGTTTATGTTCAGCATAAGTAATTGGTTCCAAAACATGGAAAACTGAAGCATCATCAACTAATTCATCTTTATCACAAGGAACATCAAGCAAATTATCATGGGACAAAGATAAATCAAGAGAGGGTTCCACTAACAATTGCTCTATGATAGCATGGTTTGTGAAAAAATTTAGTACATTAAGACAATTTTCACCTTACATGAGTGTAGCACCATGGGCATTACCTGTGTTATCAGCAGGAGTAATAGGTGCATTGTGAAGTGATGGTTCTGAATTTGCATATGAGGTTGTGAGCTCCTCATTTTCTTCCATGTCATCCTCTCGCTTATATACATTATCCTACAGAAGGTTAGTCATAGCAAGAGGAATAACAACAGACCCTTCCTCTAAATGGTGCACCTCATCATATGAAGTCAAAACAGGAGGTGGATTAACAAAGGTTTCTCGCATAAGGGGTTTCATATCATTCCAAGTTTGAGGTTTATTAGAAGGATCTAAAGACTCCCACCAAGATAAAGCAGAATATCGTAAAACACTAGCTGCATTTTTTACCTTCCTCCTTGGACACATAAAGCAAGTAGCAAATATGTTATCTATGGCAATTTCCCATTCCATGTACTCATCAACACCTATACCATCATAAGTCGGTGGATACGAACAACCTGTCATTGTTAGAAGACAGCAAAAGACAATACAAAAATATTATCCCTATCAAATGACTACGTGGTTGTAGTGGTGTCATTTTTTTACAGCAAGTGGAAGCATCTTACCAAGCTCTTACAAAGTTTTTACCAATACAAGCAGTGGGCGGTACAACCAGCGGCTGGTTCGTGATACCTGTGAGGCAGTGGTACCAAGATTGCAAGGACCTTTTTTCTATACTGATCTGAAGTATATATGTGGAGCTTGGGAGGCATGAAAAAAAACAAATATATATATATATATATATATATATATATATATATATATATATATATATATGTGGCACACAAGTCAGCGACAGATAGCAATATTGAATAAATGTCTAGAGCACTTGTCCTAGTTGCTGGCCTATACGTGTTCCTATCACCAGTTGTGATAAACAAGAGAGGAAACAAGGATGAAAGGAAACAAGTATCAAAGGTAGCAACGGATGTGAACAAGGCAAAAGGTATCACAAACAATAGAGCTATTGAGTGTTCCTTATGTGCTCCTTTTCGATATCTTCTATTCTCTTTTACTATTTTTTTTCTTTATTTTTTTCCAATATTTTTTCTTGCTTTTGCTCTTTTGATATTTTTTTCTCAGCAAGGAGCACACAAGAATAAACCACAAAAAATTTGAGCTCAATTGAATAAAAGATGTGGCCTATAGAAAATTAGGACTATACTAAAAAGCATACCAAAACTTGTGGGCCCAGAAACTTAATTTTCCTAATCGAATTTCGCAAATCTAATTTTTGCAAACCCAGTAGTACTGGGATGAAATAGATCTAAATTTTTCTGGTGTTCTCCGTAGATATAAAATTTTCCCCGTTTCGAGTTTGGATGCAAAAGTTATGACTGTTTTAAGGAAGCTGCTCAAATCAGGGTTTTAGTGGACACAAGATGTAAACCGATGGTGATACGGAATAGCGGTGGGTGAAGGGATCAACACAAACTAGAAAAGAACACAATCTAAACCAGCAACAAGACTTTGACCTAGGATACAAACTCAACAAAGCGGACTCTGAAACTGAATCATGCAAAGTCTATGGCGCGGATGGTTATAGGATAGGAAACAAATATGGCATTGGACTATGGGATAAAAGCAAAAACACTCGAACTAAGGGTAAGATGCGAACTTGACGGTATACCTAAAGCTCTAATTACCACTTAATGTAGACGGGGATCTCGATGTTCCGTCAGGTTCAAGATAAACAACGATTCGTTCGGAGAGCGACACACCGATCCGGTTTCAGATCACAAAGACCCGAACCCTGCAACCTTAGCACCACGTCTCCTCTGGTTATCAACCGTGTCACAATCCGGTTGACCTCGCCAAGAAGGCTAATCCCTGCTGCGAATCGAAGAACACAAGCAAGAACAAGATAAAAAGCAACTCAATTAAAGTGACAATTACAGATGAATGATTAAGCACTCGAAGTTGGGGTCTTGCAAACCGATAACGATGACTGTTCAATGATAGATTGATCTAAAACAAAACCCAAAACCTAATGTAGGTGGTGGCTACAAATTATATAGCCTAAGGGACATCCAAGGATCCCTCTTCACGTCCTAAAGGTGTCCCAACACGTTACAAGGCCCAACGGCCCAAAAGACGACGACGCAGAGCCGTGACAGATTCTGGACGTCAACTTGTTTCAACGATTTCCATTAATTCTGATGGAATTTTGATGTGGAACTACTTCCATTGGTTTCCTTATGAAATTATCTTTCCATCCATATGTGGATCATAAAAAACGGAGTTTGTATGCGACCTGGACGTCCGTTTTACTACACGCTGGTCCTGGAGCCCGAGATGGACTCGAACTCAAGTTGGACTGGGCCTCTGGCTTGGCTTGGACGTCCTTGCTGGCCACCTAAGGTGGTGGCCAAGGAGGAGGACGTCCAAGGCCATCTCTTAGGCGTTCTCCATCTTCTTGGGGCATGCTCCAACTTGGGCCTGGGTCCCAAGGATGTCTAACAAGCCCATGACGATAGTGTAGCTCCCGCCAGAAATAGCGACATAATATATTGGTGATTTGGAGGCCTTGCCGATGTGATATTGAGATGGAACTAGATCTATTTGAAATCTTATCAAACAAGCTTTCCATCAAGTGCTCATTGACCTCGATCGCACTCCGGATGGATGAGTTATGGTTCTCCATCGAGGCTTTGTACTCAGAGAGCCGAAGACCCGTCATAGGGGCTGGCCGGCAACGAACGGAGCGCCCTTCAGGAGTAGATGTGACCACGAGATCCGTACCGAGTTGTGCAGGACGACTGGACTGAGCTAGTCGGGTAGATCTGTTGTGGGTCATAGTTACCTCCTCATTAGGTTGACTTTGAATTGAACTTACCAGAGCGAGGGTTTCGGCAAGTTTGGTGTTGACCTGATCGATGGAGTCGAGCAAGTCGGTGTTGTCGATCTGCCTCCTTTTGTAGCGAGGAAGCGGACAACGGGTTGTCGGCATGGCTGAAGACGACGTTGGCATGGTCGGAGCCAGATCCACCGTGGTCGGAGCCAGATCCTCTGCGGTCGGAGCCATAGCCGATGCAGGTGAAGCAGTGGTCGGTGCAAATTGAACCCGCACCTCCTTCGGGGTCATGGCGATGAGGTCATCGAAGCCAGTGGTCCAGGTGATCTGGTCGATGGTGAACATGAGGCCATTCAGCGTGGCCATGGAACCGGGGATGATAACCATCTTGTTCGCCTGGAGAGCAGTACGCATAAACCCTACCTAGCGCACCACTATCGATGAAATATGATCGGTAGTCTACCTAGGGGTATGCCCAAGGTAGTAGATTATCGGTAGATAGATGCGTAAGCTACAAACAAGATGGTGACGTAAGACAGACATAAGATTTTATCCAGGTTCGGCCGCCATAGAGGCGTAATACCTACGTCCTACGTCTGATTGTATTGCTGTATGTCAATGAGAGATATTTTTTAGAGGGGTGCCCTGCCCGCCTTATATAGTCCGGGGGCAGGGTTATAGATCTGGAAACTAATCCTAGTCAATTATGATTGCCATAGGTGGCCGGATAAAGATTCCTATTCTAACTGACCAGGATCTTGCTTGACCTCCAAATCTACCTTGATTTCTTGCACAGGATTCCGAACAGGTTGACCGGGCCACGCATCGTCTTCTAGTGGGCCAGACCCCCTGATCCGGGCTGGCCCAAGCATACCCGTAAGGGTATAGGGGTTAATACCCCCACAGTTTTAGTCTCAAATCCTTTGGTGGAGAGGTTGTAGAAGGTAAGAAAATACTATTCACACTTTTTTTTGAAGTTTTAATGGTTGGTTCGTGAGTAATTAGAGTTTTGTTTTTCTCTCTCTTCTATGGTGCTTGAGCTACTTATGAAGCAAATTAGAGCCAAGTTTTAAATGTACTAGGGTAAATTAGGGAGGAGAACAAGATCAGTACCTTATTTGGTCCATGTTTTTTGATTTTAGTGAACAATTAGTTAGTTTTATGGATGTTTCATGTGCATGTGGATCTAGATCTAGGGTTTGGTATTTTTATTAATTTCGTTTTTGTTAATTTATGTTTGATGAAATTAGACTAGGGTTTGTATGAAAGATATTAGGTAAAGTATAATTATTGCTAATTGTTGTCTTTGAAATTGTTTATTGTAATCAATAAATATGTATTTTAATTATTTATGGATAAATGGGCCATTAATTAATTTTCCTCTACCATGGTGTGTTTGTATGCTTTGTGTAATTATATTAGATTTATATTCATATATATCTAAAGTATATACAATTATTCTCAAGTAATTATTAATTTGATTCATTTTTATATATATCTGAATAAGTAGTCCTTTAATGTTTATTTTGTTGTTGTTGTAAAAGATGGAGTACTGGAACTCTTAGATGTATGGTTCATTAAGGTTCAAGGCAGGTTTCCATGAAGAGATGGATAAATTTATTGAAGCCGCAAAGAAGCATGCAACGACATTGAAAGAGAATAAGGATGCAATTATTTGCCCCTATAAAGATTGTAAGAACCGTATGGCATGGACAGATGTGACTATCATTAGATCATATTTGATTATGCGAGGATTTGTTGAGGACTACACAGTATGGATTCATCATGGTGAAATGGTTATTGTTAACGATGAGGATGAGGAGGAATACAACGACAAAACCATAGAATCTCTGTCCCAATATTCAACAGAGCTTGATGCACGGATGGATTTTGAGTTTGGTAATGAACAAGGTGGTGATGCTAGTGGTTGGGATGGTAACGACGAAGATGGTGCCAATAATGATGGTGGAGCATGTGTCGGGGATGAAGATGATTTAGAGGACATGATTCGAGCCCTTGGACCAGAGATTTTACTAAATAGCCCGAAAGGTCTAAAATTTTTGGAAAGGGTGACAAAAGCATCGAAGGAGACTGTGTATGGTGTTGAAAAGGGCTGTCCGATACATTGGACATTGCTACGTTTTGTGCTTGAGCTGCTCATCCTAAAGGCTAATTACGGCTAGTCAGACTGTAGTTTCAATGATCTATTGCATCTCTTGTCATGGGTGCTGCCACAACCAAACTCAGTTCCCGCCAACACATACCAAGCGAAGAAGGTCATAAGTCCATTGACAATGGGGGTTGAAAAAATCCATGCATGCCCCAACCACTGTATACTTTTTCATGGCGAAACGTTCAAGTCACTGGATAAATGTCCCCGGTGTGGGACCAGCCGGTACAAGAACAATGACATTTACGGTGGGGACGAACCCTCCATGGGGAAAAAGAGGAATAAGAAGGGTACAAAAAAGGTGGTACAAGAATCTCAGCCCCCAGAGGACACTCCATTAGGCAATGATGCAAAGTAGAGAAGAATTCCTGCTTTGGTAATGTGGTACCTACCAGTGACCGACCGCTTGAGACGTATCTTCCTAAACCCTAAAGAAGCCACACTCATGACATGGTGGGATGATGAGCACAAGGTGGATGATGATAAGATTGCACACTCGGCTGATTGTAGTCAGTGGCAAAGGTTTGATGAGAAGCACAAAGAATTCAGCGATGACCTAAGGAATGTATGGTTTGGCTTGAGCACCGATGGAATGAATCCCTTCAATGAGAGGATGAGCGACCACAGCACATGGCCAATGATCTTGACCATGTACAACATCCCAACATGGTTGTGTCAGAAGAGGAAGTACCTTCTCCTCACTATTCTTATTTCTAGCCCTAAACAACCAGGCATTGATATAGACGTGTTCCTCGAGCCTTTGATGCAAGAAATGGAGAGGCTATGGAGGCATGAGGAACAGATGTATGATGCATTCTGAAAGGAGGACTTCATATGTAGAGCAATACTATTTGTTACTACCAATGATTATCCCGCACTATTTGCTTTGTCTGGACAGATCAAAGGAAAGACGGGATGCTTGGTTTGTTTGGATGGTACTTGTCGGGGACCTAATACCGGGGTACCCCAGAAGGTGGAACCAATAACCACCAAGCGTTAAAAACTTCTGGACGGATAAGGGCGCCATAACGTCTCTTGCTCGAATGATAGGAGTTTGGTTCCACCTCGCTCGACGCCTTTGGGGCGAGCTCAGTCTCACCCGAGGGCTGAGGGATAGACTCCGCCTTGCCCGACGCCTTTGAGATAGCTCTGCCTCACCGAGGGCTCAGGGCTAGTCTCCGTCTTGCCCGATGCCTTTGGGGCAGGCTCGGTTTTGCCTGAGGGCTGAGGGATAGACTCTGCCTCGTCCGACGCCTTTGAGATAGCTCTGCCTCACCCGAGGGCTCATGGCTAGTCTCCGTCTCGCCTGATGCCTTTGGGGCGGGCTCGGTTTCACCCGAGGGCTGAGGGATAGACTCCGCCTCGCCCGACCCTGGAGGGGTGGGCTTGGTCTTGACCAAGAGATAAGGACTGGCCTCCGCTTCACCTGATGGCCAGGAACAAGCCTCGCTCTGCTCGATATCTAAAGACTAATTCCATCTTACCTGACAACTTCTCCCCGTTCCCTCATGGTGATGGGTACAGGGCAAGACAAGACGTTCAGGTCAACAATGGCTCCAAGGACCATACCCTACACCCTGGCAGGAAATGTACTGCTAGGGAACAGCGGGACAGGTGCTTTAGACCCTTCTGGGCGTCGCAGAGCCTGAAAGGTATTTCAGGTGTGTGCCCCTCGCCTGTAGAGTTGTAGGTGCCGCCTTCAGCTCTGGGACACGGAACTCGATGAAGATATATGACAACCGCTATGCTCTAGAAAAGGATTTGCTATCTCCACGAACGACAAATATTCTGTCACCACGCTATGGACCCAAGGGAGTTGTGCCCGCTTCCTGACCCCTCAGGTCCACCAAGTCAGAAGACCTTGGCCACGGCGCTACTTCAGACCCTGATCCCGCATCCCTCCGATGAAGACTCATAGGAACTAGAAGGCGTGCGAAGCAAGGCTGGGGGAGACTCATAAGTCAAAACCACTATACTGCAGCCCATACCCTGCGCAGGGTAGCATTCTATAACTAACCTGACATTCTACAGAGGCATCAATAATATTGTAGGTGCTTATCTTCCTTCACACTCATTAGAATGAAGAACCAGGCCGGGTAGACGTGAGCCACAAGACTAGGTAGAGTATGCATCCTAAAGCCCTCACCTTTGTAAAGCCATCCCCTTCATCTATAAAAGGGGATGCGCTTCCTCCATTAAGGGGACCGATCTTTGATGGCATAGTACACAACACTCACATAGTCAAGCTATGATCAAGTCCCTCTCTCGATCGTTTGTACCCCCTACTACAAACCGTTCATGGTGCTAATAACACGAGCAGCAACAAACTGGACGTAGGGACATTCGGCCTAAACCAGTATAAATCTTGTGTCCTTTAGCGTACCATCTGAGCTTAACGCGCATTACTATAAATTTACTTGCCGGTGCTTGTACGAAACACCGACAGTACTACATGGGTGTACCTAGATGCATCCAAGAAGATAGTTTACCTAAGGAACCGACGCTTCTTAAAGACAAGTCACAAGTACCGCATCAAATTGTTCTTTAGATTTTATGACAATGCCCTGGAGATTGAACCCCCTCCAGAGAGACGTCATAATGGAGAATACGTGTACAGAATGGTGAAAAACATACGCGTCATCTATGGAAAGAAGAATCCGGATGGGACAAACAGAGATAGAAGCACACCTCCTGTCGAAGGCATACCTTTCAAGAAATAATCGATCTTCTTTCAGTATCTACCTTATTGGCTAGACTTGGAGGTCCCCTATGCCATTGATGCTATGCACGTGCAGAAGAATGTCTTTGAGAGTCTCATTGCTACCTTGATGGACACATGCAAGTCAAAGGATGGTCTGAAAGCACGGAAAGACATGGTGCAGCTAAACATGATGCCATAGCTTCACCCGGTACTTGAGGCTAATTGAAAATACACTCTACCCGTGGCGTGCTTCAACCTAATACTAGATGAGAAGAGAGCTATATGCACTTTCTTGTGGGGGATCAAAGTCCCGACTGGGTTTTCAGCAAATGTGAAGAAGCTAGTGTCGATGAAGGACTTGTCAATAACACACTGCAAGGCTCACGATTGCCATGTGATGCTGATAGTGTTTCTACCTATTGTAATCAGGGCTATAAAGCCAGAGTTCTTGAAAATAGCCATCGCCCGCATGTGCTACTTCTTTTCAAAGATCTCACAAAAAACGATTGGCAAGCAAGAGCTGAGTGACCTACATGAATTTATGGTGGAGACACAAAACCAACTGGAGATGTGTTTACCTCCGGCTTTTTTTGATATAATGCCACATCTCATGATTCACATGGTTCATCAGATACAGGTGCTGGGCCCTTGCTACTTGCATGAAATGTGGTCCTATGAGTGGTTCATGTCAGTTCTAAGTCGATACGTGCATAATCGAGCATACCCAGAGGGCTCCATGATAGAGGGTTATGGTACTGAAGAAGTCGTCGAGTGTTGTCAAGTGTACCTAAAAGTACAGAAAGGGATTGGTAAACCCGATTCTCATCACAAGGGAAGGCTGGCCGAGAAGGGCACTAGTGGTAGAAAAGTGTTCATCGACCATGATTACAAAGAGGTGAGTCAGGCGCATTATAGTGTCTTGCAGAGTACACAACTGATGCAACCGTACATTGGTGAACACTTGGCTACCATTATGGCGGAGAGAAATGGTCGCTCGGATGATTGGGTCATGAAACAACACAAGCAACGACTAACTATATGGTTGAAGGACCAAAACATACCGCCTGGAGAAACCATAGACTTTATTACCATCAGTAGGTTGGCAGAGGGGCCATCAAGATAGGTGACATCTTGGAATGCTTATGACATCAATGGGTATACGTACTATACCCACGCAAAGGATAGTAAATATGTGAACCAAAATAGTGGCATTCGAATAGAGGCTCTTGATGGATTGGGGCGAAAGATCCAATACTTTGGCATCATTGAGGAGATATGGGAACTTAACTATGGAAGGGATATAACGGTGGCCCCGTTTCGATGCCGCTAGATCAAACAACACCAACTAAACGAGATCAGATTGAGAGTCATGGACCTCGAGAATCTAGGCTACCAAGATGACCCTTGGGTGCTTGCTTCACATATCGCACAAGTTTTTTATATGTCTGGCCCACAAAGTAACCTCCCCCCGAAGAAGAAGACAAAGCACGTGGTTGCCTCCGGGAAACAACACATTATTGGAGTTGATGGCATGGATGATGTTGAAGCTTACAATAACTATAATGAGATGCCACTATTCACAGACTTTCCTAAGAAGATTAGTGTTGTGGAAAAGAACCTCCCCAAAGACATATTACCATGGGAACAAAAAGGTGTCAAGGGGAAAGTCGTTACAGCGGGCTAGCTAGTTGTTGAATGTGCAGTGTTTGTGTAAGTGTGTGTTTGTAAGACTTCATTTATGTATGCGTGTGAGACTATATATTTATGTACGTGTGTAAGACTATATATTTTTGTATGTGTGTGAGACTACATTTATGCATGTGTGTGAGACTACCCTTTGCAACATCCAAATGACTCTATTTGAACATCCACTCTATTACTACTAAAACTTTATGAAATCACTTAACACTTTATGAAATGAAGAAATGACCAAAATAAAAGTAGGAGATCTTGATGAGTTATACAACTTTTATGTTCATCACCTTTACAGCTGAAATCATTTAGTGTTTGAAAATCAGGTTTGAAACTGTCATTTTCTGAAATTTAAAATTTGAATTGTTCAAAATTAGTGACAAAGATAGATGACTAGACTAAAATAATAGAGCATGATTTTAGAAAATTTTAGGGAAAAAACCATCACATTTGGAGTTAGTATGAGGGAGAAAAACTTGTTATAAGTTGCAGCCATAGATTAAAAAGAGAAATCACACTTGTTCATCATTGATCATCATGAACAGTTGTGATTTTTCTTTTTAATCTGTGGGTAAAATTTGTAACTAGTCTTTCTCCCTCATACTAACTCCAAATGTGATGATTTTTTTTCTAAAATTTTCTAAAATCTTACCCTATCAAGTTAGTGTGTTGATTTGGTTATTCTTTTCATTTGACAAAGTTTGAGCACTTTAAATTTTTAACTTAAAAAAAATGACAAGTTCGAACAAGATTTTCAACCATTAAATGATTTTAGCTGAAAAAGTGATGAATATCAAAGTTGTATAACTCATCAAGATCTACAACTTTTATTTTGATCATTTCTTCATCTAACAAAGTGATAGTAAACATTGTTTACAAATAAACATGTTTCTTCTATAGTTTGTGAAACTATGAGTCATATGTGTATTTATGAACAATATTTACTAATACTTTATCACATGAAGAAGTGACCAAAATAAAAGTTGTAGATAGTGAGGAGTTCAACAACTTTTATATTCACAACTTTTATTGTTGAAATCATTTAAGGTTTTAAAATCTTGTTTGAAGTTGCTATTTAGTGAAATTTAAAATTTCAACTGTTCAAATTTGGTCAAATGAAAATATGATCAAAATAAAAGTTGTACATATTGATGAGTTCTACAACTTTGGTATTCATGAGTTTTTCATCTGAAATCATTTGCTCTTTTAAAATATTGTTTCAAGTTGAAATTGTTTGAATTTCAAAATTTGAATCGTTCAAACAAAGTCACATGATAAGATGACCAAAATAAAAGTTGTACATGTTGATGAGTTATACAACTTTTATGTTTACAACATTTTCATTTTATTTCAGTTAATGTCATAAAATTGTAGTCGAAGTTTTAAAATTCAAAATTTTTATTTTTATTTTTTTGTTTTTTATATTGTTTTGACCACAATTGTTTATATATATATTTCTTCATATATAGAATAATACAAATATTATATTTGTGCATATACATAATTTTTTATATTATTTTGTGTTTTTATGATATAAAAAATATAGAATTTATTATTTAAAAAATAGAAACTATTTATAGGGCGGCTGGATCAGGAACCGCCCCTACAAATGCATTTGTATGGGCGGCTGGATCAGGAACCACCCCTACAAATCATCCCGCCTATATAATCAAGGCCGCACACGGGAGTTGCCTGTTGGGCGCTCTCTTCTTCTCCGACGCCGTCAGGCTGCCTCCCCTCCCCGCACCCGCGCGCCCCCTCCTCCCCGACCTAGGGTTTCTGACCGGCCGACGGCGACCCCATCTCCGCACCCGCCCCGCTGAGCTCGGCTTCCTGTTCCGCTCCAGGCAGTGGAAGCCACCGTCCACACTGGTCTCCGTGGAGGCGTACGTGTACCTGCAGTCAACTAAGAGGATCGTCGGGAACATCGGCACCTACGAGTCGGCCGTGCTCGGGGTGGCCAACGCCAGCTAGCTGCAAGCGCTACGCTAGTCCAGGCCCAGGCGACCCAGGCCCAATGTGAGTTCATATCCACTCTTTCCTGCTTCTCAATTGATTTCAAGTGCTTGTTCGATTCTAGTGTAGCCACCTCTGCTGTGCGCCCCTTCCAAGATCTTCTAATCTTGTGAAGTTGTTGTACTACTTCCTTCATTGTTGGTCTCCGTGATAAGCTTACATGCCCCTGAAAAATCTGTGAGCTTTAGCGAAAAGTTATTGTCTGGAAGTATAGTAGATGCTGCAACATTACCATGTCCGATGATACCCGTAGTTGATGAATGGAGGTACTGTAATGCTTCTGCAGTCTTAATTGCAATCCCAATACGTTTGTCTAGGGGAAAATCTTGCTGGCTGCCTAAAATGTCCATGAGGCTACCTTTATTAGCATACTCATATATCAATATCAGACTTTCAGCTTCCAAGCAACAACCCAAAAGTCTGATAACAAGAGCAAATACAAAAGATAGCATCTAAGGCATGCAATTTTTCATCCATACAGATTTAGCAAGGCAAAGCCCTGGAAAAAAAGTGCATATCCTCATTTGGGTTCAAAATAGAGGCAGAGCGGTAGTGTGTTAGTACATGACATACAACATATATGAGTAGCTAGCGTGCTGTCTAGATCAATACAACATCTGTATATAGTCATCACAATTCACAGTGATGTCTGTATATAGCCCTAGGTAGATAACAGATTCCTAGGTAGATAACATAATTATTAAAAGAGCTATTGCTTGTGAAATATATATTCAGACACAAGAAAGTGCAATGGACTATGATGTTTCACTCCAGCGCTTTTCTTTTAGTTGCCCACGGAGGAGGAGTGCATAGTTTCTTCATGACACCTGGCTTATCAAGGCCCTAAGGACAATAAATACAAAAGTAGGGAACTAGAATCAATCCAGAAACAAAAATATCTTAGTACAAATGGTACCATACAACACAAGATATGACGCGTTACCTTGAACATCTTAGCTCAGCTTCCCTAGCTTTCACCTGTAAAAGTTAGGGAGACCACGTGTAATTGAAACTGAAGCAACAAGAATGTTGAAAGACTGAAAGGCTTCCTAGGAAATAAATCATCATACATATTTATCATCATCATCCTCATCCTCATAGTCCCTCTTCCACTTTGCAAAGTATCCAAATGGCAAACCCACATTCAAGTGACCAGCAGTGTATCCAACAGAACTACTAGGGTGCTTCATACCAACATCTCCATATCTGGTGCAACCATAGCAGTGACCTTTATTAACAAAAAAAAGAGTTAACTGCAAAGGAACCAACAAAGCACAAACACACAATAATGTTAAAGGTAATATAAAGTCATTATGCAATCATTGGTGTGCATTAACTAGTTTGATATTATAAATAATAAAAAGCTCCAGGACAACGAAGGTGGCACACATGGAACAAGTGCAAACAAATAGGTCAACACCGTAAAGATCATATGCTACAGCCAGAGATACATTACAATTACAGGCAGATAAGTTGAAGTTAGCGCGACCAAATAACTGAATCTGAACATTACTTAATTTAAGATAAAGAGTATATAATACCATTGTCATTCAGATTAACTGTGCAGAAACGGTTAACAAGCAGTTCTTTAAGCTTTCCTTGTGGCATACATTTCACTTCCACAAAGAAAAGATTGTCCATGCTACATTCATTTGGACCATCCCTTTTAATATTTGTAGTGAAATTTAGATGATAGTAACATTTCAGGTTCTCAAAACTTGACTTGTAGTGTAAAACGTCTTTGAGTTCGTGTGCAAGATCCTGAAATAAGAAGCATGGGTCAGATCAGCAATAGCCCTTTTAATAATTGTGTCTGAATACGACATCTATCTAGATCAGGTTCCACCAAATTAATGGAATGCACTCATGATGTGCCACCTCATCTAGGATGAGTTGGTTCCATAAACCAAGCACATCCCAGCTTTTCTTCTGTATATAGTCATCACAATTCATAGGCAGTAAGCATAATAACTTTACAAAAACTGCATTTGCAACTAGGATTGTCATGACACACTGAGTAGAGTAAATATGTATTTAGTCTACTCTACTACTTTCTACTTACTACTACTACTTGCTACTCCTAAGTGGCTGCTGCTCTTACTCTACTATTACCACTCCTTCTCTGTTTTTTTTGGCTTATATACTGATGGTGTGTAGTGGCTATTGCTGCTACTGCTGCTGCTACTGCTGCTGCTGCTACTACTACTGCTGCTACTACTACTGCTGCTGCTACTACTACTACTGGTGCTGCTGCTGCTGCTGCTACTACTACTACTGCTACTACTGCTCCTGCTACTACTACTACTGCTGCTACTACTACTGCTGCTGCTGCTACTACTGCTGCTGCTACTACTGCTACTACTGCTACTACTACTACTGCTGCTGCTGCTACTCCTCCTCCTCCTACTACTGCTGCTGCTGCTACTACTACTACTCCTACTACTACTGCTGCTACTACTACTACTACTATTGTTGTTGCTGCTGCTGCTCCTGCTCCTGCTCCTGCTGCTGCTCCTGCTACTACTACTGCTGCTACTGCAGCTGCTACTCCTGCTGCTACTACTGCTGCTGCTACTACTGCTGCTACTGCTGCTGCTACTACTGCTGCTACTACTGCTGCTACTACTGCTACTACTACTACTACTACTTGTGGTTGACATGAAAGCTTTGGTCCAAATAAATCCATGTATAGAAGTTCTAGCACTCTTGTGGTTGACATGAAAGCTTTGGTTGGATGAGTGTTTGCAACTTGCTTGCCAGCTTAACATGCACTACAAATCTTGTCCTTCTCAAACTTCACATCCTTCAACCCTCTCACCAAATCATTCTCCATAAGCTTCTTGAGTGAGCTCATCCCAACATGAGCAAGCCTTCTATGCCATAGCCACCCAAGTGTTATTTTGGTGAATAGGCAAGTCTTTAAGTTTGCATCTTCGGAGGTGAAGTCAACTAGATATAAGTTGTTGTATCTAAATCTATTGAATATCACTTGATTGTCATCTACCTTGGATACAACAACCTCCTTCTCGGTGAATAAGCATTGAAAGCCAAGATCACACAATTGCTCAACGGATAGCAAGTTGAAGCTCAATGAAGCAACATAGAGCACATTGGAGATGGAATGATCATTTGATATTGCCACTTTGCCCAATCCTTTAACCTTGCCCTTTGAATTATCTCCAAATGTTATTTTCTCTTATCCATCTACCTCTTCATCTAGTGAGGTGAACATACGAGGATCACCGGTCATATGTTGAGTGCAACCACTATCAATAACCCAATGACTTCCACCGGTCTTGTAGTTCACCTACACATAAGAGATTCAAGCTTTAGGGATCCAAACTTGTTGAGGGCCCTTCACCTTCTCAACAAGTGACTTAGCCACCCAAATCTTCTTAGGCCTACTCTTGTTGGGGGGTCCTAAGAACATGACTTTTATCTTTCTACTAGAATCTTTTCTAAGCATGTAGTGAGCATTGAAAGCAAAGAGTCTAGCATGCTTGGGCAAGGGTTGTGGTGGTGGAGTTTGACACTCATGAGCAAAGTGGCCTTCTCGTCCACACTCAAAACATCTCTTTGGCTTTGATTGTTGGTGTTGAGCTTGGGCCTTCTTCTTCTCTACACTTGCCATATATCCAATGCCACTTCTATCCATCTTCATGACAGTATTCATGAGTAGCTCACTTTGGAGATGCTTGCCTTTAGCAAACTTGCTCAATCCCACCTTGAGATGCTCTTTCTCCATCTTGAGCTTCTTGTTCTCTTCCTTGAGAATATCATTATTCTTCTCTTCCTTGAGTTTCTTGTTTTCTTCTTTGAGCTTCTCATTCTCAAGGATCAACTCTTTGTCATGATCAAGAGTTTCTAGCACAATGGTGTTGTGACTTTTCATCTCTTCAAGATCTTTCATGAGCTTCTCATTGTCACTCTTGATCTTGACATACTCATCATAGTCATTGCACTCAACCACTTGCTTGCCTTTGCTACTAGATCCATGCTCAATGCTCTCACCAATTAAATCATCACATGAGGTAGCTATATCAATCTTAACAACATGGTTAGTAGCATCATGTGGCTCATTTGGTAAGAATTCTTGTGCAATAATAAGGGTATCATAATTGATCTTTAGAGTTGTATATTCATCTTTTAGCTTATTGTGACTAGTGATAAGCTCATTGTGCACCCACTCAAGTTTATCATGTTTATCTTTAAGCTCTTTCTTAGAAGATTTGAGCTCCTTGAGTTTGGATGATATAGAATCATTTGTTTCTTTGAGCTCATCATTAGCCTTTTCTAATGTATCACACTTAGCTAAGAGTGAATCATTTTTAGCATCAAGTTTTTCATTTGTAGCTCTACTCTTTCTAATGATCTTAGTGTATTTTCTTAGTATTTTGACAAGATCATCATATGTAGGTGAATCATCATCGCTATCGCTATCATCATCACTAGCTTGCTCATCATCACTACTATCCTCACTCTTAGTTACCTTGCGTTCACCCTTGGCCATAAGGCATAGGTGTGTAGAGGATGATGGCGATGGTGGTGGTGAGGATGCAAGATCAATAGCAACAGCGGCCACCTTCTCATTGTCACTATCATCATCGGATGATCCGCTTGATGAATTAATGTCCGTGAGCCAATCACCGATAATGTAAGCCTTGCCACTCTTCTTATTCTTGTAGAAGTCCCTCTTTTTGCCATCTCTCTTCTTGTATGGCTTGTTCTTTTTCTTCTCATCTTCATCTTCATTGCTTGAATCATCTTTCTGGCCCTTGTTCTTGAATTTGTCTTTCTTGGGCTTTATACATTGATGAGCTAGATGGCCAAGTTCACCACAATTGTAGCAATCCATCTCGGAGATTGGCTTTCTTCTTGAGCTAGTGAAGAACTTCTTCTTCTTGCCATC
The DNA here is from genome assembly GCF_019320115.1 of Miscanthus floridulus. NCBI lineage: Eukaryota > Viridiplantae > Streptophyta > Magnoliopsida > Poales > Poaceae > Miscanthus > Miscanthus floridulus. Next base: position 187,172,924 of record NC_089587.1, on the reverse strand, counting down.
AAACTTGATGCCACTCTTGTTTAGCTTCTTCAGCATCTTGGCGGTCTTCTTCACCATGAGAGCAAGACTTTCTTCATCATCTTCATCACTTGAGCTCTCATACTCAAGTCTTGCCTTGCCCTTATCTTGGCTAGCTTTGAATGCTAAGTCTTTCTCTTTCTTCTTTGTAGAGGATGAGCCATCTTATGGCGTGATGTGCATATACATCTCATGAGCATTGATCTTTCCCAAGATTTGTGTTGGTGTAGCGGCGAAAAGATCACCTTGATGTAGCACTGTCATAATGTGCCCATATTTGTCAATGGGGAGGACACTCAAGATCTTTCTCACAACGTTGGATGGTGACATTTGAGTAAGTCCAAGCCCATTGACTTCCTCTACAAGAACATTTAAACAAGAATACATTTTATTAGCACTTTCTTTAGGAAGCATCTCAAAAGAATTTAGCTTTTTAATTACAAGATGATAGCGTTCCTCATGCTCACTCTTGGTTCCCTCATAGAGCGCACAAACGTCCGACCATAGTGCATGGACATCTTTGTGGTTCCTTACACGATTGAACACATCTTTGCAAAGGCCTCTAAAGATGGTGTTGCGAGCCTTTGCATTCCATTTTTCATAGTTCACTTCATCGCCTTGAAGTTGTGCGGCATTCTTAGGTGTTGGGAACCCTTGAGAGGTGGCTCTAAGAATTCCAACGTCTAGAGCTTCTAGGTATGCCTCCATGCAAATTTTCCAATATGGAAAATCATCCCCCTCGAAGATAGGAGGAGGTCCATCCCCGTGAGACATCTTACTCTAAGCGGTTAAGCTTAAAAATGTGAGCACGAGGCTCTGATACCAATTGAAAGGATCAAGATGCCCAAGAGAGGGGTGAATTGGGCTAATTCTAAATTTTCTTGCAATAATCAAATCCTACGGATAGCCCAATTAACCTCTTGTGCCTAGAAAAGTGTTTCTATCAAATTAATGCACAAAAGACTTGCAACCTATGTTCCAAACTTACTCTAGCCTGGCAATTCTATGAATGTAAAGACAAGTATTGAATTGTTCAAAGTAAATACTTAAAGTAAATGCTCAAAGTAAATGGAGAGAGGAACACGGCGATGTTTTGCCGAGGTATCGGAGAGTCGCCACTCCCCACTAGTCCTTGTTGGAGCACCCGCGCAAGGGTGTAGCTCCCCCTTGATCTGCGCAAGGATCAAGTGCTCTCTACGGGTTGATTCTTCGACACTCCATCGTGGCGAATCACCCAAAGCCGCTCACAACTTGAGTTGGGTCACCTACAAGCTCTGTCGGGTGAACACCAAGCTCCCAATCACCACCAAGCCATCTAGGTGATGGCGATCACCAAGAGTAACAAGCACGAACTCTCACTTGACCATGCGAAGCCTAATGAAAAGATGGATGCACACTTGACTACTCTTGATTCGCTAATGAGGTTTCACTCTTGGATTCTCAAATCACAAACACCTCACTAGGACCTTGCTCTTCTTGGCACTCACAAACTTATTTCTCAGCTGTTGGAATAAGAAAAAGTAACTCCACACACGAGTGGAGCTTCTATTTATAAGGCAGCCTGAAAAACGAATTGTTATGAGCTTCTACGGGGTGACCGGACGCTCCGGTCGTATTGACCGGACGCTCCGGTCAGTTCAACCCGCGAACTAGTAGTAATGAGTTGACCGGACGCTGGTAGGGTCCGGTCAGCACTGACCGAACGCGTCCGGTCACATAAAACCCTTACTGGAACCTTATTAGACTCGACCGGACACTGGATACTCAGGGTCCGATCAGTATTGATCGAACGCGTCCAGTCACACTTTCTCAAGTCTGGACCCTTACTGGAGTCGATCGGACGCTAGCCCTCAGCGTCCGGTCACATTGACCTTCTAGCATCTGGTCACACCAGACTTGTTCTCCTCGGTCAAATGAACTGACCGAACCCTGCGGCCAGCGTCCGGTCGCACCGGAGCCAGCGTCCGGTCAGTATTTGACCCTCCATTCACTTCCAACTCTCGATCAATTGTGAATGAAGTTTGCTCCATGGGATCAAAGGGCATCTTAGGAGCTACCTAGAGCTAGTTTTAACAAGTGTGCACCATATCTAACTCACTAGACTCAACTAGGTCAAGCTACCCGTCCATACCCCCCTTAATAGTATGGCCAAAGGAAAAACAAAGTCCTAAACTACTCTAAGTGTCTCTTCAACTCCAATCGACACTTAGAACTAGTCATCCTTAACCTTATCGTCCATCCTTTAAAAACCAAAATGATTTCCATCGTAGGGGCATGACAACTTTGATTGCCCGATTGATCTCCATTACCATGACCTAACTTAATTGCATCTGCAAAACACACGTTAGTCATAGTAATCTTGTATTATCATTAATCACCAAAACCCAACTAGGGGCCTAGATGCTTTCTAGCCCAAACAAATTTCAATTATCCTAAACAGTGGACACTTGATGCCAAAGAGCTAGCTGCTGCAAAGACTCTTCAGGAGAAAGAGCACATCCGTATGGCGAAACTAAGGGAAGAGTCCCTTAAGGTTGCGGCATACATTGCCTGGCTTTCAAAAATCTCCAACAACACTCTACTATATGGCTACCATACAACTTCAAGTAAGCTCAACTCTATACTTAAAGCTTTGTTTGATATATTTTATTCGATGCAAAAGAGTTTACCAAGTTCTATGATTAAATCCATGCAGCAACCACTAGATTTGTATAGTCGTCGATGTTGGAAGGAGCATGGCATGGGTCTTTGATTCATTAGATAAGGACACAGTAACATACAAAGACTTCATATCAATTCTCAAGACGTATACATATCGACAATCCTCATTAGCTTATATGTTTATATACATACTTGTAACATTAACTTTTGGATACTAACAAGTTGTATTTGCTAAAATAATTCGAACAGGGCATTTATGTTCTATGTCACTAATCATCATGGAAGGCATGATCCAGCAAGCAAGGAAAAGCTGGCTATAAAAACACTATGTGCAGTAAGTGTAACTTACTTCTTCAGTACTCCATTACATGGCTGTCAAAAGCATTACTTAACATTTTCATATGCAAAACACACAGTGCCCCTAGCAGAAGCCTGGGAGTGTACATTGTGGATACTATATATGTTCTATAATGAGTAACACCGGTGCCTACAAGAGACACCCCTTAAGGGTAAGTTTGAACCTCTTCACCCATAGTATAAAAACTTCATAAATGGTATGAAATACTAAACCGAAACTTGTTCTCTTGTAGTGGAGAGAAGAGAAAGGAATGAAAAGAGACCCATACAAGGATGACCAACTCTTAGAGCTCATCGGCGACCTTTGTAACTTCATATTGGACCAGATTGTACACGTTAGAGGCACCTACCATGATTGAGAGTCTGAGTTAGGTATAAATCCTCAGTACCAACACCTTCGTGAGACTGAAAGGCTAGCTCTAGGATGTTGATAACAATGTGTATGGAATTTATATATTTAATGATGGATTGTATATATTCTTGTGAATTGGACTTGTAATTGTAGTTTATAGAATACTCTTGTGCTTGTAGTCACGGTCGTGGGGCGTTCGGCAACACGAACGCTGGTCACGGGGCGTTCGGCAACGCGAGCGCGGTTCGGAACGCTGGTCGCAAGGCATTCGGCAACGCAAACGCGGTTCAGAATGTTGGTCGCGGGGCGTTCGGCAATGGGAACGTGGTTCAGAACGTTGGTCTTGGGACGTTCGGCGACACGATTTTGAATTGTAAATTTGAATTTTTTGGCGGGAAAACGTAATGTAGGGGCGGTTCTAGATTGAACCGCCCCTACAAATACATGTTTGTAGGGGCGGCTAGTACTACAGCTGCCTCTACAAATTGATTTGTAGGGGCGGCTGGTAATACAAGCCTCCCCTACAAATAGATTTGTAGGGGTGGCCTGGGAACCTTCTCTACAAATGCATTATTTGTAGAGACCCTTGCGTAGGGATGGCTGGACAAACCGTCCCTACAATGGGTTACCAGTCATCCCTAGAAATGCTTTTTGTAGTAGTGGTTGTAACTGTGCCGCCAAGGCTGCTTGCTGTGAACTAGGGCCCCAGTTCTTGATCTTGTTCGCCTGTGGCGATTAGTCCTTTCGACTAAAGACTTGAACTCCTTCTCGTTATCATAAGCCTCATATTTATTTTTAATTTTAGATTGCGTTCATCCCGTTCTTGCTTGTGTTCTCGATTCGCTTGTAGAAAAGCTTTTTGTCGATTTTGAGCATGTCTTCTAAAATTTCCACAGGCCACACCTTTCACTTGTTTAAGCTGATATTTTCTGTGGTTACTTCTTTTGTGCTCCTAAGTGAAGAAAAAATATCAAAAAAATAAAAATAAAAAGTCAAAGAATCCTAAAAAAACAACGATAACCCAAAAATAGAGAAAAAGAGGGGCAAAAGTGGAACAATATCTAGAGGAGCACATAGAAAGCACCATTTAAGCTGTGTTGCGTGTGCTGATTTCTGCCTTGTTCCTAATCTTATTCCTGCTATTCACATCACCACATACATCTGGTACTTGAAACGTGAGTAGGCCAGCAACTAAGACAAGTACTTGGAATACTTATTCAGCTTTGCTATTCAGTTGTGAATTTTGCTATTCCTTGCTACTATATTATGCCTGTCCAAGCTCCACTTTCTTCTAACCGAAGTACAGGTTCGCCTTGTAACTGTTAAACTCAAGCTACAATGGTATCACAATCAACGACCGATTGCACCGTCTGTTGCTTTGATAAGAACACTTGTAAGACCATAGTAAGACGCTTGAGAGTTAAGTGCCTTGTTTTTCCTTGTCCATAACCTAAGTAGTTGGTAGGGATAATACTATTTGTGTTGTCTTCTTCTTTCTACTAACCATGTTAGGAAAAGCGGAAGGCAGCGACAAAGGAAACAGGGACACACCTATAGATTTCAATGACTATGTTTCTAAGAATGACCTTCGTACCATTCTTGATGACAAGTTCAATGAGATCCTTCAACAAATCACCAACTTGGCCAAAAGGATTGAAGATGTTGAACAACGACATCCTGAACCACGGCATGAAGATGATGATAATCTCTCTAAGGAGGATGATGGCGACATGGTGGCTGAAGCTGAAGCTCAACGATGTGCTGAGGATGCACGTTATGGGAGGTAATAACCAAGGCAATAATGATCCTTTCTCTAAAACCAAGTTTAAGATACCTCCTTTTTCTAGTTCTGCTGATCCTAAAGCATATTTAGATTGGGAGATGGATATAGATAAAAAATTTAGCTCCCATCAAGTCCCTGAAGAATATAGAGTTAGACTTGCTACTTGTGAGTTTACTAGTTTTGCTCTTTTCTGGTGGAATGATATTTGCAATAATGTTAATGCTAATGCTAATGCTCAAATACCTCAAACCTAGACTGTACTTAAATGACAAATGAAATCGAGATTTGTCCCTCCATACTATCAGCGTGATCTGCGATTAAAACTATAACATTTAAATCAAGGTAGTAAGACTGTTGAGGAATATTATCAGGAGCTTTTAATTGGTCTTGCATGTAGTAATAGACAAGAGGATGAAATGGATAAGTGTTCTAGATTTTTTGGAGGTTTGCATCGTGAAATACAGGATGTTCTTGACTATAAAGAATGGACTAGATTTTTCCAGTTATATCATTATGCTCTTAAAGCTGAAAGGGAAGTACAGGGACGACAACCTAGGCGTTCCATGAATCCGTCCACTCCTTCATGTCCAACTGAGGTGAGTGATTTTTCTAATGTGCAGACACCACCAGCGCTTGTAAAGAAGAGTTCTTCTATCACACCTTCTTCTAGTGGATCTGCTACACCTTTCTCTAGTAGCTCTTCTAAAATTGTTTACCACCGCTACAAGGGCATGGGACATATTGCTAAAGAATGCCCTAGCAAATGTGCATATATTGCTACTGATGATGGTGGGTATGCTAGTGCCAGTGATGAAGAGAATGAATTTGCACTTGCAACTGATCTTTATGCAGATAAATTTGCGGATAGTACTAAAGATCCTGATGAGGTAACTGATAGTGTGACATGCACTGCAAACTACCAATCAATCCTTGTTCAACGTGTTTTGAGTACACAAGTTGAGCCAGTAGACAAGCTACAACGCCACAATTTGTTTTAAATGTTCCTCATTGTCAATAATTTATGTGTTCATGCTATAATTTGTAACACCTCTGGTGTTTTGACCTAACACTAAAACTTGACATGTCATCATGTGCATTGCAAAGCATTCATAAAGTAGAAAATTTTGAATGCATTCACTAAATAAGCTTTATTTCATAATGTTGTTATTTTATGTGATGTGATTCAAAACCCTAAATAAAGATCATGACTACAAGGGTCAAAATTCATGTGATCATGTGAGGTCATGTGTCATTTGACTCAAATAACCCTAATGGGCCATGTTACTGGTCAAAAATCAAAATTAAAGTAAAAGGAAGACAAATCAAATTTGAATTCAAATTCAAATTATAAAAGTCCTTTTTGCCCCTTTTGACTAATTCAAAATCCATGTGGAATTTGGGGTTGAGGCAAAAAGCAAAGTTGGAGATTATTTTATGTGGATCAACTTTGGTATTCAAAGTTTTTCAAGTTTACATATAAAATTTGGAGTAATTTTGAAATGATTCAAATGCTCAAATGCACCCCAAATTCAAATTTCAAAATGGAGGCAGAATTTGAAAATGTTCCTAGAAGCAAAGTTGTAGAGTTTGAAAAATTGAGCAACTTTCATTTTTGGAGATTTTCAACTTCTTTAGAAAATTTGAGAGTAATTTGAAAAATGGACTCAGTGGCAGTTCTGTAAATATTTCAAAAATCAAAATCAACATCGCCTGTTTGCCACCGGCGACACGCCGCTGTTCGCCAATGATCTTCTTCGCCGCTTTCACGCGCGGTGACACGCCGATGCCTTCGTGGCGAGCTCGCTCGTGTGCTGTCGACACCGCATGCCTTCTTTCTTTCTATAAATAGGAGCACGCCGTCGTCATTCCTCAGTTTTCCGTCGACTGCTTGCTGCCGGTGTCCTGACCGCGCTTGCGAAATTTGTCCTCGCCGTAGTACCTGGGGCCAATTGCGTTGGCCAGAAGCTCCGCCTCGCCCTGCCACTCATTCTCGACCTACTCGCCTCGCCTCTAGCCGGTCAGCGCCACCGCGCGACGTCGTCTTCTTCGGAGCCGGCCGGAGCTCTGCCATCATCGACCTCACCGTGGTCCCGTCGATCCAGTACGTCTCCGCCTTCACCAAGTCTACCTACGTGATCACGATGAGCTCCTGACATGATGATCATTTCGCTTTAGTCTCTACTGCAACATCACCGTGGTTACACCATACGCCGTCGTGCTCAAGCCGCCATGCCTAGCGTGGAGCTATCTCCGGTGCGCCTTTTGCCTTTCTGAAAGCTGGGATCGGTTCGGGGAAAAGAGTAGGTCATGTAGGTGCGGTCTGCTTCGCCGGAGCTTCGCCGTCGGCGCGTTTTGCCGATCGAAGCAGACAGCGCCGCCGTGCGTCCTCTTTGGGTCACTGATGAGCGGGGCTTGGCTGTCAGTGAGAGAGAGGAAGAAGAACAGTGCGATTTTGTATTTTCTGAAATTATGAATAGTGCTAAAAGTTTGGGAATTTGTCGAAAAATAATAATAGCTCCAAAAATTCTAAAAATTTTTGTGTAGCTTCTATACATGCTCTAGTATGGTTTAAAAATTTTAAACTTGAAATTTTAATATATTTTTAATGTTCAAATATTCAGTCCATTAATTGATAAATGCAATTTCCATGATTTTTGTAGGCCACTGTATAATTCCAAAAATTATGAAATTTGTTTTGGTACACTAATTTATCATGAGGAAGCTTACATAAAATTTTTAGGTCATTTGGAACAAGTTCATTTTTGGGCTTATTTCCAAATTAATTCAAAAATAAATAAAAAGCAAACCCTAAGTGTTTGATTAGTGTTGAATCTTGTTTTGGTCATGTTTTATGACTAGTAGAGTTTCAAGATTCATTTGGTCAAGTCACATGTGTGGTTCTTGACGGTAGGATTGCAAGTTGGTTTTGTTGGCTTGCAACTGTACCGTGAAGGAAAATCATATTCGGGGTGTTTTTACATTTCATGTACCGTGAAAGCATCATGTTTACATTATCATCATGTTAAAGCATATGTTATCATTTCGTGTAGAATCCGAGAGTGAAACAATTCTAGTTGAGCAAGTTCTGGAAGAATCCCCGGTTGTCACGGGATTCGATAAGTGTGGTACGGATCCAGAACCTGAGATCGTCAACGAAGGCAAGCCCCGGTTTATGCATTAAACTCTTACCTTGTTTACTTTGAAAAGTTTATCACTTATGTTACTTATTGCATTAAGTTGATTAATATAAATATTACCTACTTGATGCATTGCCTACCTTGTTAATTGTTTACCATCCTTGAAGATGATTTCATTTACAAAGTCGTAGAATGCTTAGTATGCTTATGGTAGGTTTTCAAAGTAAAAGTTTCAATACAATCAAAGATGGCATACTGGCCAAAGAAAGAAAGAAGGTAGAATGAACTAAAGACTAGTCGGGTGACTTATCTTGAATGTTGGGTAATGTTGCCGACTATGTCGCTTAAAGGCCACTCATTGTGGATCTTCTGAACGAGACACTTTGTAGTACTGGTCACATACTCCGGTAAGCCTACTTCGGCTAATCTGATACTAAGACGAATGCCCACGCACTGGGAGTGGAGAGATGGTAGGAGTAGCGTGTACCCTCATGGCTAGAATGTGGCCGGATTTGAGGTGTGCTGTGCTCTCGGGTGGCGTGGAGACGGCTTAGTATAGGAGGATTCGGTAGCGAGGTTAATATATGCAAGATTAAGTTCTACATATGTTGTGTGATAAGGAATCCCCAGCTAGGACTTGAATCAATTTGAATTGCTGGTGCTCCGCGGATATGGAGACTCAATTCATTACAGAAGCAATGCAGGACTGGTGAATTACTAAAATATGAGAAAAGAATGGAATGAGAAGGATTGGAATATGGGAAATGTACATTTAGTTGAGGTAATGAACTAAAAGAACTTAGGGGTAAAACTTGAAAATAGAATGAAGAATAGTAAGCTTTTGGCAAAGAACTTTTGAATCTTGCTACATCCTTACCTTGCCCCAAACCCCTGCATCTCTAAAGTCTTACACCCCGTTACGTCAGGTTAGTCTTGTTGAGTACCTTTGTACTCAGGGTTTGTTAACCCTTGTTGTAGGTGAGTCGCATGCGTAGGCTTGTTTTGGTCCCTGCTGCATGTATGTGTTTGATGTCAATGACGATGAGGAGTGATGAATGGCCTTTGGACAAGGCACTAGTTTGTATGATAAATAAAGTTAATGTAATATTATCCCGCTACTATGGTTGTATGACACTTATGGTATTGTAAGTTTGAAAACAACTGGTTTGTAAACTATGTTATCTTAAGACTTCCGCTATCTTTTACTCTGATGTATATATTTGAATAAACTATTGTAATCTGCAATGTCTGTGATTGGGATACTATTTGAAAAGAGAATCGTGGATGATTCGGGTTTCCCGAGGACACCCGACAGACCTGTTGAGTTGTTGGGAACTCGTGTACGCTATCTGAGGTCTATCAAGACAACGATAGGTGCACGTGGGCCTGATTTCTTAGGAGTATCTGCCACATAATTGATGGAGGGAGCAGTAATAACTTGGTAAGTTCTGAGCTTGTCAAGACCCTTGGTTTATCTACACGTGCTCTTCACATTCATACCATGATCGGTGGTTCAACAATAGTGGTAAGGCAAAGGTAACATAATCTGCTCATGTGCATTTTCTATCAGATCATACCATGATTATGCTAATTTTGATGTCGTGCCTATGCAAGCTTGTTCACTTTTGTTAGGCCACCCTTAGCAATATGATAATAATATTCTACATCATGGTAGGCAAAATAGATATACTTTTATATTTAAGGGAAAGACCATCGCTTTACTTCCTTTAACTCCTACTGAAATTGTGCAATATTAAAAGGAACTTGCTGAAAAGAAAAAGAAAGACCATGATAAAGACTTTAACAATCCAACAATTGAATCATCAAGTAACATGAAAGAAGTTTTATTTGCTCTTAAATCTGTTCTTGCTAATCATGATGAACCTTATGCTTTAACTTGTACATCGTATATATGTCCACCTGGTTCTGCTTCTAGTGCTATGCCTCTTATTGGTACTAACCTTTTGCAGGAGGAGGATGAATTCCTAGCTAGGAAACCACCATGGCAGCCGCCTTTGTGAAGGATTGGGTGCCAAGATGAACATCTTCTTCTGAAGCCATCGTTGCTGTCATCCAATGGAGGAGACGATCTACTTCAGTCGAGGATGACTTCAATTCAAGAAAGGGAGGATGATGAGGGCATCACTTCTTCATCACATACAAGACAAGGAGAGGAGGAGGTCTAACATGGGCATCCAATTCATATTTTCATGGTGGAGGCCCAGTCCAACTGAAGTTGGAGCCCATCTCGGGTTCCAGGATCAGTCTGCCTTAAACTGGTCACCTAGGACGCATCCGGACTCCGTTTTTGACGATCCACATATGGTTGGAAAGCCAATTTGATAAGGAAGCCAATCCAAGTGGTCTCACATCAAAAGACCTTCAGAATCAATGGAAATCATGTCCAAAATCTATCAGGGTGCTGCGACACCATCTTTTGGTCCGTTGGACCGCGTATCGTGTTTGGGCCCATTAGGGGGCACGTCTAGGGGGTGACGTCCAAGACTCTATAAATAGTAGCTGTCGCTCTCCTTAGGGTTTGGGTTTTATTTAGTTCTTGATTTCCTCATGAAACAGACATCGTTTTGCTACAACTATCCCGCCAAGGCTGCTTGCTATGAACCAGGGCCCTAGTTCTTGATCTTGTTTGCCTGTAGCGATTAGTCCTTTCAAATAAAGACTTGAACTCATTCTCATTATCATAAGCCTCATATTTATTTGCAATTTCAGATTGCATTCATCCCATTCTTGCTTGTGTTCTCGATTCGCTTGCAGGAAAGCCTTCTCGGCGAGGTCAATTGCGTTCGCGTGGTTGATAACCAACGAAGCAGTGGTGTAACAGTTGCGGGGGTCCAAATCAGTCTTAGTTCGAAGCCTAGATCATGAATGTCGAGTCTCCACCAATCGATGCTATCATACCTTTCGAAAGAACAGGCCTAGTCTACATCACAATGAGAGTGCAATCAAGTTGACCAACAATCTGATTCAACATGTAAGAACAAAGCACATTGATGTCCGCCACCATTTCATAAGAGATCACCAACAAAAAGGGGATATTTGCATTAAGAGTGTAGGCACCAAAGATCAACTTGTCGATAGATTTACCAAGCCATTGGATGAGAAAAGGTTTTGCAAACTAAGGAATGAGTTGAACATATTGGATTTCTCAAATATGTGTTGATGCACCCCCCCCACTTATATGACATGCCTCTCCTTCAAGCAATCCAAGGTAAAAGTTGATTGACATGGTATACATCCTTGCTAAGGACATGTTTAGTGCATCTAGACATCTTTCACATTTAATAGGCTCATTCTTGAAAATCAAATGAATTTGATGATTATATGGTACCACTATTGCTTCTATGCTTATTTTGGTCTAGTGGTACCATATGACATATTTGTGGGCTTGTAAACCTAGTGTTTGATCTAGAAAATGAGCTATACATGTTTAACTCTACATGGTACAAGATAACCCTTATTTGGAGGTGTGAAGAAGCTTGTCATTGGATCAAACCAAGTTAAATGTCTTTGGCAAGTATTCTAGATTAGACCAAATTTGGAAAATGATCCATACCCCATTGATTGACGTTGATAATCCTAACCTATATATAATTTAAGCCTTTGTGGTCATTGATGACAAAGGGGGAGAAAAATAAAGATATAAGTGATAGGGGGAGAAATAGTGTACAAAGACAACAAAGGGGGAGAATTTGACATAGGGGGAGACATGACAAAGAAAGGGATCAATTAAAATTTTGAGCACAAAAGTAGGGGGAGCAAGCTCATGAACTTGTATGGTGCATTTGAATGTGCATTTCATATGTTTGCTTGCATGGTACAAGTTTTAAATTTCAATATCCATGCTTGTGTGGTGTATGCTAGTTGTAGGTTTGAATGATGAAATAAAAAACTAGCATGCATAGATTAAGTAACTAGACTCATGCTCACATTATGAAAACTAAACCCTTACTTCTAATGTTGGTCTCATGGGGTATTCTAGTTTTTGTGTATGTCTAGTTACTAATGGTGCTAAGGATGGTATATTGGTGCACTCCGATTGGTATCACGCTTCAAAGGTCCATCTCTTATACCTTAGTATCATTTGGTAGACATTGTCTCCTATATTTCCTATCTAAGCATATGTGCAAGCTACAATCCAAAGTCTTAGCACATATGTAGGGGGAGAAATTGCTACCATACAAGGTTCATGAAACTTATCCACATCCTTTTACACATGGTAAATATGCTTGGGCAAGCAACATGGATTTAATTGAATTTCAATTCATATCTTTGTGAAAGGGTTGTCATCAATTACCAAAAAGGAAGAGATTGAAAGCTCTAGTTTGGTTTTGGTGAATTGATGAAACCCTAAGTGCTAACCTAGTTATCAAAGTGATTATGAGATAGGTAGCACTACTCCAAGTGGTTAAGCAAATGAAGATCATGACATGATGATGGTGTTGCCATGGTGATGATCAAGTGCTTGGACTTGGAAAAGAAGAAAGAAAAACAAAAGGCTCAAGGCAAAGGTATAAATGGTAGGAGCCATTTTTGTTTTGGTGATCAAGACACTTAGTGAGTGTGATCACATTTAGGTTTGATAGTCATACTATTAAGAGGGGTGAAACTCATATCGAAATGCGGTTATTAAAGTGCCACTAGATGCTCTAACTCATTGCATATGCATTTAGGATCTAGTGGAGTGCTAACACCCTTAAAAATGTTTATGAAAATATGCTAACACATGTGCACAAGGTGATACACTTGGTGGTTGGCATATTTGAGCAAGGGTGAAGAAGATAGAGTTGAAGAGGAGTTAGTTGCGCTGGTCACAAAGTGACCGAATATGTCCGGTATGGCGACTGAATGCGTCCGGTATGTGGCTCAGTACTGAATTGCAGAGAAGCGACCAGACACGTCCGGTCACCACACCGGACGTGTCCGGTGTGAATCAGTGAAGTCGATGTTTACTGTAACAGTTGATCGGACACTGGGAGCATCCGGTTCGGAGTGACCGAACATGTCTAGTCGAGCCTAGGAGCTTACTGGACTCGACCGAACGCTAAGGCTCAGTGTCCGGTCATTTTCTAATAGCGCATCCGGTCGTCCCTGAGAACTCTCTAGACTCGACTAGACGTTGCGGCTCAGCGTCCGGTCGTTTCTAACTCAGCGTCTGGTCATTTATAACAGAGTGTCCGGTCGCATGGGACTCATGGCAGCAATGGCTACTTCATTTTAAATTGGACACGTGGTGGTCAGGTAGCGACCGAACACATCTGGTTGCCATATCGGATGTGTCCGTTATACACGACTGGTGCGTCCGGTGCACATGACCTGCGCGTCCGGTCGATGCAAAGTCAGCCCAATGATTGAGCCAACGGCTCTATTGATTGGGGGTGTCTATAAATATTGTTTGGCTGACTCAAGCTCACTCTCTTGGCCATTTGCATTGACATAACAACCTTGTGAGCTTAACCAAAGCCCTCCCACTCATCTCCATCATTGATTCAACATCTTTGTGAGATTAGGAGTAAATCCAAGTGCATTGCTTGAGTGTTTGCATCTAGAGGCACTTGGTGTTCATGTTTTGCTATGGGATTCACTTGTTACTCTTGATGGTTGCTGCCACCTAGATGGCTTGGATCAGCGAGGATCGTCGAGCGGATGTTGGTGATTATCTCCAGCTCTGATCATGGTGATTGTGAGGAGTTTTTTACCTTTCCCTGATGAAGAGCCAAAAGGTACTCTAGTAAATTGCTCATGGCTAGTGTGATCCTCATCTTGTGTGGTTGTGCGGCACCCTATTGAGGGTTTGGTGTGTGTGAACCTCCAAGTCAGTGAATCACCACAACGAGGACTAGGTTGCCGGCAAGCAAGTGAACCTTGGTAAAAAAACATTGTGTTATCATTTGATTCTGAGGTGATTGGTCTTCATTGGTCTTCATTATTGTGATTGATTGGTTCACTCCACGACTCAGCAGTATAACCATCTTGCTCACTCTCTCTACATTACCGCAAACTAGTTGTCAAGCTCTTTAGTGTAGCTAGTTGTGAGAGCTTGTTAGTTTGGTTTGTGTGGCTCTTTAGTTAGCCTTTGAGAGCACACTAACTTAGTGTAGTGACATAGCTATTGTGTGGATAGAAACTATATAAACTAGAATTATGGTAGGTGGCTTGCAATTTTAGTAGGCTAGCACAACACTTGCTTTGCCTCATAATTGTCTAACCGGTTTGTTAAGTGTTGTTGTAGAAATTTTTAATAGGCTATTCACCCCCCTCTAGCCATTAGGACGTTTCAGCAGCAGGTCGGCCAAGCAAGCGGCCTGTGGAGGGGAGACTGCATGTGTGCTTGTGCTTTTGTAGAAAAGTCCCCATACTATGCGGTTATTTCTTGACGCCTTTGCTCACTATTGCATAAGAGGTGCATTTTTCATCCATCACCCCCAACAAACCCATCTTCACACTGAGCCGGTCCCTAAGACACCCGCTGCTCCAGATGGTGCTGTGCGGCCACGCTAGCCTACTAAGGCCCACAATGACACATCTACTAGACCAACATGGACCTCTGGACCTTCACGCAAAAGTAGAAGGTGGAGGCACGTTCAATGATGTACTAATCCCACCTATCCATGTCGATGGAGGATCCACATGGCGGTGCGAGTGCTCCGGTGAGTCTATGCCCTATCGAATGGGCCATGATGGTGGAGAAGGGTTAGAGGCTCACCACGGTGCATGCTATGGAGATGGTTGAAGTAGGGGAGGGTCAAGGCGACCTAGCCACGTGTGCCCGAGCATTGCGGCGATGTTCTGCGGTGGCATCAGCGCGTCACCATGTCACCGATAGGTTTCCTGGCCAAATCAACGTGAGCATCGGATAGAGGAGGTCAAGGTGAGCCTAGAAATGCCACCAATAGAACCCTTACCTCTAGGTTATGGACTTACCCCCAAACCATAGGTCGTGTCGGCGCTCATGATCGGCGGCAATAAAATGCCAAATTGGCCACCCACGAGGAGCACTTGTGCCCTAATACATGTCGGCCCTCAAGCAGTCGCTCTTAATTAGCTACTAGAGCGCTGATCCAAGGTGGCATGGAACAAACCACGAGCAAGGTGAAAATGGCGTAGCTCTACTGATCAAGGCAGACATCAATGGCTATGCTTGACCTAGACAAACCTGGCTGAGGCCACGATAAATACAAGAGGATAAGCTCGCGGCATGGCTCAGAGGGAGCAGTCGCAAGCTACCAAGATGGGACGGCTCATCAGGGCAGACAATGTCTATGGTAGTGAAACAGAGCCACGCGCAAGCCACCGTGCAGAGTCAAGGTGTGACGCGACGTGAGAGCAGCGACGACATCCCAACAAGGATAGGCATGCGACGAGGCAGGGAAGGACACTAGTGACTCGATGATAGCTGGATTGGACAATGAGAAGAGCGCCACGTCAATCCAACGATGGCCGCCAAGGCACTGGGCTGGCCCTACGCGCGGTAAAGCAGCACGGTGCGGCCAGGATAGTATGAGGGCGCAGGAAGGCGAGAGGTGTGCAACAGCATCGGCCGACATGCGGCAAAGACACGCGCATTGGACCGAGGAGAAAGCTGCGGCTAGCAACAGTCGAGCTCGGCGCCTGCCATGCGCATGCACACAGTGACCACGAGCCCGGATAGGAAAGTGACAAGGGTGACATGCACGAGTTTTAAAGGGAACAAAAAATTGTGCCTAACCCGACCCGAGACCGACCAGCTATCCCAACTCACAACTAGGACTATTAGCTGGCCAGCGAAATAATACCTACGCCCCAAGAGCGACTAGAGATGAAGATACAAGCCCACCAACATGAGCTCATCACCCAATCATGGGTTCATGAACAGAACATCCACGACGTAGTTCACAGCGTGTTCTGACGAGTTTTGGGTAATTTTTGTGAGAACAACATTCTACCCACACCATAACTATTCATACTATGCTGATGTACTTGCCGTGGTGCAATCGATCATGCAAAAATATAGACATACTGCTTACTCCATTTTTGTTGGAATTTAACCACCAAAAACGACACTGTCCATCATTTCTCACTTAGAAAATTTAAGGGTTTAGATTGATCTACAACTTTTAACACTTTTGCCATAATTTCCAAAAGGTCTAAGCCTTGTTAGTTTCAACTAACTAACATACCATGACCTAGTCCATACTTCATACTAACTCATAGGAACAAAATATTAAAGCACTATTTAAGTATGTTCCACTATATAATTTACCAAAGATAGCACTTTAAACTTAAATCATTTGTTTGCCAACTTAACCGTGAAGAGTGGATTTAATTTCAATTTGATTTCCAAGCTTCCCAAAAATACTAGCTGATATTATTATTCTCCAAGATTTAAAATTGCATGCTCAGCTATGTAACTTGCCCTCAAATCTTTATTTCCACACTATACTCCAGTTATAATTGGTCATTACTCATAGAAATTGTTTTCATGCCAACAATTAACACAACTCATTCTATTCTTTTTGTTAGGAGTTTTCATCACCACCTCTTTATGCTAAGTAAATGAACTCACTATATTATTAGACCTATCTCTTAGGCCATAATCTTAGTGCTTAGCGAGCTCGTAACACCAGAGGTGTTACACACGGCTTGCTATTATAGCAACCGACTCTATTGTCATCCATTGAAGGAGAAGACACCTTATGAGCTCTTGAATGATAGAAAGCCCAATGTTGCATACTTTTGGATTTTTGGTAGCAAATGCTATATATTGAAGAAAGGCACTAGATTGAGCAAGTTTGTGAAGAAATTTGATAAAGGTTTCTTGCTTGGTTACTCAAGTATTAGCAAGGCTTATAGAGTTTGGAATTTGGCTAGTGGTACTCTTGAGGAGGTTCATGATGTGGAATTTGATGAAACCAAGGGTTCCTAAGAGGAAGATGAGAATTTAGATGATGTGAGAGGCACTCAATTAGTTAATGCAATGAAGAATATGGATATTGGTGACATAAGGCCTAGAGAGGTGATTGAAGTTGAAGATGACAAAGATCAAGTGCTCTCTACCTCAGATGTGCAAGTTGATACAAGTCAAGCTAGTTCACCATCTCAAATGCAAAATCAACAAGTTGCTAGTACATCATCTCAACCAAATGATCAATCAAATGTAAGCAATCAAGTGCAAGTACTCCAACCAACAAATGTTGCAAGAGATCATCCTTTGGATTCTATCATTGGTGATATTTCAAGAGGTGTACAAACAAGATCAAGATTAGCATCATTTTGTGAACATTTCTCATTTGTGTCATCCATTGAACAAAGAAGATAGATGAAGCTTTGTTGGATGTTGATTGGTTCAATGCTATGCATGAAGAACTAAACAACTTCACAAGAAATCTAGTATGGGAGTTGATAGAGAGGACTAAGGGACACAATGTGATTGGAACTATATGGGTCTTTTGAAACAAGCAAGACCAAGATGGGATAGTTGTAAGGAACAAAACAAGATTAGTGGCTCAAGGTTATACTCAAGTTGAAGGTCTTGACTTTAGAGAAATGTATGCCCTAGTTGCAAGATTAGAAGGAATTAGGATCTTGTTAGCCTATGCTTGTACCCACAACATCAAGCTATATCAAATGGATGTGAAGAGCGCATTTCTTAATGGCTACATCAATGAAGAAGTATATGTTGAGCAACCTCCCGATTTTAAAGATGAGAAGAAGCCCAACCATGTTTACAATCTAAGAAATGCATTGTATGGTTTAAAGCAAGCACCCAGAGTATGGTATGAGAGATTGAGAGATTTCTTGCTCTCTAAAGTGTTCAAGATGGATAAGGTTGACACCACTCTCTTCACCAAGAAGATAGGCAATGACTTGTTTATGTTGCAAATCTATGTTGATGACATCATATTTGGACCAACCAATCAAGATTTTTGTGAAGAGTTTGGAAAAATAATGGCTAATGAGTTTGAGATGTCCATGATTGGAGAGCTTAGTTACTTTCTTGGTCTTCAAATTAAGCAATTGAAGAATGGTACATTTATTAGTCAAGGCAAGTACATCAAAGACAAGCTCAAGAAATTTGGAATAAATGATGCAAAGTCAATTAGTACACCAATGGGGACAAATGGAAACTTAGATAGTGATGCTAGTGGAAATATGGTGGATCAAAAGTTGTATCGGTCTATGATTGGAAGCCTACTCTATGTGACAACATTAAGGCCGGATGTGATGTTTAGTTTATGCATGTGTGCTAGATTTGAAGCCTCACCACGAGTCATTTAAAGGGAACCAAGAGAATATTGAGGTATTTGAAGCATACACAAAATATTGGATTGTGGTATCCCAAAGGAGCAAGATTTGAGTTGATTGGATATTCGGACTCTGATTATGTAAGATGCAAAGTTGAGAGAAAGAGCACATCGGGCACATGTCAACTACTGTGAAGATCACTTGTGTCTTGGTCATCAAAGAAGTAAAATAGTGTAGCACTTTCAACCACCGAAGCGGAGTATATTTCGGCCAGTTGTTGTTGTGCTCAATTACTTTAGATGAAGGCTAATTTGAGTGACTTTGGAATCAAATTCAAACAAGTACCATTGCTATGTGACAATGGGAGTGCTATCAAGCTCACCAACAATCTGATTCAACATGCAAGAACAAAGCACATTGATGTCTGCCACCATTTCATTAGAGATCACCAACAAAAGGGGACATTTGTATTGAGAGTGTGGGCACCGATGATCAACTTGCTGATATCTTCACCAAGCCACTTGATGAGAAGAGGTTTTGCAAGCTAAGGAATGAATTGAACATACTTGACTTCTCAAATATGTGTTGATGCACCCCCACTATACGACATGCCTCTCCTTCGAGCAAAGCAAGATAAAATTGATTGTTATGTCATTCATCCTTTGCTAAGGACTTGTTTAGTGCATCTAGTCATTCCTATCATGTCTTAGGCTCATTCATAGAAATAAAATGAATTTAATATTTGTATGGTACCACTATCATTTGTATGCTTGAAATGATCTAGTGGTAGCATATGACATGTTTGTGGGCTTGTGAACCTAGTGTTTAATCTAGAGAATGAGATATAAGTATTTAACTCAACATGGTGCATGATAACCCTTATTTGGAGGAGTGAAGAAGCTTGACCTTGGATCAAACTGAGTTAAATATCTTTTGTAAGTAATCTAGATTGAACCAAATTGGGAAAATGATCCTCACTTCACATGGTTTTACCCCAACCTATCTAAAATTTGAGCTCACCTTTTATGTTAATTATTGACAAAGGGGAGAGAATTCACAAAGATAGTAAGATAGGGGGAGCAAACAAATGAAATGTGACATTGTAAGGGGATCAATTAAAATTTGAAGCATACAAGTAGGGGGAGCAAGCTCATAAACTTGTATGTTGCATTTGTATGTGCATTACATGTGTTTGCTTGCATTGCACAAGTTTTTAAATTCCCTTTCCATGCTTGTGTGATGTATGCTAGATTGTAGAAAATGATTGATGAAATGAAAACTAGCATACATAGGAAGAGTAACTAGACATGTGCTTACCATGTAAAAACTAGACCCTTTCATATAATGTTGATCTCACGGGTTTCTAGTTTTTGTGAATGTCAAATTACTAACGGTGCTAAGGATGCTGTATATTGGCAACTCCGATTGGTATCACTTGTTGGGGCAGCAGGCATGTTAGTTGCAGCAAAGGGTAGACACACTCTTAGAGCTAGCAGCAACATGCCTTCTTCCTCCCATCATAGGTCCAGGGGGAGCAAACTCAAGGAGTTGCTCAGGAACATATTTTTCATGTGTCAGTATGCTGTGGATGTTGTCTATGAGGGACGAAAGGACATAAATGACATGAAGAGGTAGCTAGGACTTGAGGTCAGAGAGATCCCTCGTCTAGTGTTTCCACCCTATGAGGACAGTAGTGAGGATGATGAAGAGATGGAGTATCCTCATGATCAGGAGACGCTTGGTGAGAGGATGAACATCCTCAGATGTGAGAGAGGATAGTCCAGGCCACAGAGGCACACAACTACTACACACAGAGCTGACATGGTTGTTGTGAGTGACAGTGATGAGGAGTCCAGTGAGAGGACTATTTTAGCCAGCAGGCAACAGACCGACCCGATAGATGATGATGATAGTGACATTGGCTATGACTAGAGCAGGGAGTAGTGAGATGACTGTGCCTTACCTCTCTTGTTCTTTCCCTTTTTGGCACCTGTTGACAAAGGGGGAGAGAGGCAAGATTGAGATGTTTCTTTTGTGTCGCCATCGTCTTTCATCAGTGTCATCATGGTAGTGTAGCGTTGAGACGTTTAGTTGTGAGTTGTGAGAGTCGATGTCATTTTTGAACTTTTTTCATATTAGTAGTCTATAATGTTACTTTGTATCACCTTTGTGTGGCGATTGGTGGTCATGGACATGGATATGTGAACTTTATGTGTAATGGAATGCTAGAACTATGGTAGAACTTCTTTATATTCATATGTTACTAGCATTCCATTTCTCTATGGTGTTTGTTTATATATATGTGATGCTTTTTGTTCTCTTAAAATATTCTGAGTGTGCAGAACACGGAGGCTCTATGCTTAGGCCTAGATGCTCCAGGCTCGAAGGCTCCACTGTCTGCAGACCCAGGATATTTTCTTTTGTGCATAAACTGTCATACGCATCATGGATTATTATTTGACACACTTTTTTTGCACCCCACGATGGCATGAATACAATGTATCTTTCACACTTGCTCTTAATATATGCAAAGTATGTCTTGAAGGGACATTTTTACAATTCCAAACAAATCTTGCATATATTAAGGGGGAGCCCTTGTATTCATGCTATCAAAAGTTCAATCTTTCAATTAAATGTAAGCTTTAATTGTGTTGTCAACATTTACCAAAAAGGAAGAGATTGTAGTGCAATCAAGCTCTAAGTGGGTTTGGTGATGTTGACCACATAATTAAAGGACTAATGACTTTGACAAGTGTTTGACAGCATATCCTTAATCATGGATGAAAAAAAACAAAGGAGGAGACCCCCAACTCGAATGGATGGCTTGCAATGGCTCCAAGAGCTAGATTACTTCATTTTATATTTTGAAACTGAGTCATAGGACAAACCGTACTATCAAGGGGGATACTAATGGTGTGCTGGGTGGAACCAAGTGCTCAAAACTCCATCTATATCTCAAATAATCTCAGCAACAAAAAGCCAGCCAAGCTGAATTCTTATCTGCTCTGGCCTACGTGGAACCTTCACGCTCTGGCGCGGAACCTCCACGTCCTAACTCAGAGACTCCGAGATCTGATAGACCTGATCATTTTGTGGGTGACGTGGGTGGTATTTATACCATACCCCATCGACCCCAACGGTCATCTTCTCCATTCCTTCATTCCTGACGATCAGAAGCTCTCTCTCTCCCAAGCTTGGTGCTACCAACTCCCTTACTTAAATTGTTGGCATGAAATTTCATCCCGTGCCGGGTCACACGAGCAAGCCGGAAGGGTCCGCTCGATGGAGCTAGAGATCCGCCGAGCTTCAACATAGGGATTATCAATCCTGCGCACTCCATCCTAGCTTCAACGTAATGAACATATTAGATCTCATCTATCATTATGACCAGTGGGGCATGAGGTAGAATCATGCAGGCCATAGAAACAACGATAAATTCGATGACCCTAACTTATTACTAATATCAGTGGGGCATGAGGCAGAATCATGTAGGTCATAATACAATAATAAGATCATGGGGCTAACACATCTTTTAACCTATCTTTACTTCAACAGTCTCGTGACGTGAACTGCATATGTGAAAACACTCGAAATCGGTTAAAACAGTCGATTCAGGCATAGCGCATAATTAAAGTCATGTCCTATCAAGAATAGATCTACCAAATAATGATCCCCACTCCACGGTGCTAACAGTGGGGTGTGAGGTAGAATCACACAGGCCATGATAACGGGCCATGGAACGGTTCTCGTTAACCAATAGATCTATTCAAGACTAGACATGCCTTACCGCACACTATGCACGATCAAGATTGATATAAAACAGCTGATAAAACATAACTCATCATTTAAAGTGCAGATTAGATCAATTTAGATTAATAAACGATGGGTGAAATAGGATATAAGGCCGATCTAGATCAATCCCAATCGGGCGAAATGATATTGCTGTAATTAAATAAATAATGAAAGCAATAAGCAATATCGGTAATTTAATGAATCTATCCAAAGGACGCCACCCTTAAATAGAGTCAATAACTTGACCTTAATCTAGTTCGAGCAGTGGAGGTCGACCAGATCGATGCAGCCATACTTGAACTAAACAAGAGTAGATAACTAGCTTATACCAGAGTCACAGTGGAGGCCAACCGGATCGATGTAGCTGTATGAATAGAAGTATAAGCCATGACGGTACTTACAGACAAGCCGAAGGTCAGCCAGACCGATGCAGCCCTGCTCGCTGAAGAACTCACCGAGATCTACTCTACTCCTACTCCTAACGGGTGGCCAGAGCCAAAAAAAGTAAGTAACTTGTATTTGATTGATTGTATGTCTTTTACAATAGCCGAGGTCCAATATTTATACCCGGAACCTACGCATGAATCCTACTTAAGCATGACTCATCATAAATTTTGGCCTAAGACAAAACATTCATAATTTAAGATAACTTGGACCCTAATCTTTCCCTTTTGTAGAGTCCAACATGTTTGTTCCCGACGCCGATCGTAGCTTTTGTCGTTATCTGCTGGCGCTATCTAAAGAAAGCCAATTTTAGTGTTGCATTCGAATCAGCTGATACCGGCCTTCATGTAATCGATTCCTTGACGACATGATCTTGGGAGCTTTCGAGTCCCTACAATTCTTCTTCTAAATTTTGGTGTAAACACATGCCCCCCAATTTTGGGATAAAAGTAATTTTATTCCAAAATTATCATGTCTGTACCCCTCGATAGGTCCGCAGTCATGGGTAGAGAATCTTGATCTGGGGTCTACTGTTTGTCACTGTCTATGTCAACTCATGAGCCCATGCTTCAAAACTTTTATGAGAGCATCATTGCTTCACGGGCGCTTAGATTCATCTTTCTAGGCAGACTATAAAATGTCTATCCGACTCTGACGAGAACGACTCAACAATTCAGCTATGTTTCTCTTCCATTTGCTTCCTCAAATGCGTCTGACTCTGCTGGAACCTCCATGGTCTATCTTTTTTGCCATGAAGATCTTGAGTGGTTAGAAGAATTCTTGTGCATAGGGTGACTGTGTCGCTCATCTTAGCGCCTTGTCGAGCATCAGGATCAGCTACTGTGATTACAAGAATTCTTATGATATCACCTGAGTCTTCTCTCCATGCTCGTAGAGTTGTTCTAGTGTTTTTAAGGGCTAAAATGTGTGGACACCTATCCCTTGTTTGCTCCATCAAATGCCCATCGGGAAAGCCACAGGCTTCTTTCCCGTAGTTTCCCAATCACTAAGAAATTAGCTGGGCATCTGTTAGGTAGGCGGTTTTTCCCCTTTTCTAGCATAATTTTATCAATGGGCCAATGTGACTTGGTTTATGATGACCTTCAGCCCTGTGGGGATTTGGACTCCCTTCAATCCAAAGAAGCCTTGGTTGGTTGATTGCTGGTCAATGTAAATCTATCGTATCCATCCCAAGATATTTTGTAATTATGGGAAGCAATAAGTCTGAATCTGTTATCTCTATGTTATTTGTCCCCTGAATTTCTAGAGTGTCAATCCATTTCCGTATCTGACTTCATTTTCACACCCCTGGTGAAATCTATCTTCTCACCTTCCTGGGCTATATGTACGGGCCACGGCTGTGGATCGAAAAACATCCTGCTTCATCTCAAACCTTTTGCGTTTTTAGTGTGGTTTCTACTTTCCCATAGGTTTGAGATCATGGAGAATAGAAGAGGTCTATTGTGGAGGCCCTCAATGGATCTACGTCATCACGCCAGTGCCTTCAACACTAGGAGGGTGCAACTCATGATGCTCTTGCTGCTTCGGGGCATAGGGCCAACTCTGTTCGGCCTTCAAGGTTCTCTTTATCAATAGCTTGCCACCAGCTTCCCTACTATCCAAGGAGGCGGATTGACAATGATGACCTGTTCACCTCCATCGATAGGCATGGCTAGAATCTTGCCGACTGTGTCTCCCTCGTAGAATCGGCTCTAGCCATGGTCCGATGCCGATCGCCTCCCAAGGCCGATTTGGTGGAGGATAGGTTGGCCAAGGCTGAGGCTAGAATCACAGGTGAGATATCTATCATGACTTTTGCTTCCTCTCAATCTCATCTTCAAGATTCTGATCATCTCCCCTTTGAATCTTTTAGATTTGTCCGCTCAACTGGAAAGCCTCTGATTGGCTGCGGGTTACACGGCTGGATTCGTTAAAGCCAGAGGCGCCATCCCGATGGTTCACCTACATGACATCATGAACCGTGTCTGGGAGGTCGCTTTGCATGGCGTTCATCATGGTGCTTCCATGGTGTTGGTTGCTGCGCAAGCTCGTTCAGGCCATGAACTTCGGTTTCTGCCCCACGGTTTTCCAGCCGCGACGCACCCTGGGGATCATGAGCGCCTAGTTGAGGATTTCTTCAGCGCCGCCAACTACATAGCCTTTATTTCCCAGGCCGATGATATAGTAACCAAAGTGTTTTCTAGCCCATAGTTTATAATAGGTAATATTTAGCAAACAATTTCTCCATCTTGAGTGATTTTCCTTTGCTTTGTACTTCATATTATATGCATCGCTTTGTCCGTGTTTGCTTTGCTCCTATAGGTGATACACATCGTACCAGCTTTTACCCCTTCGGGTTTATTTTTGCAATAGAGGCGATACCTTTTTGGTATCGGCTATTAGAGCCGACGACCGAACAAATCGGTTGTCAAGTATTAATCCAAATGCTAGGGTAATATCTCTTTAGATATTTCCTATTGATTGCTATGCCAAATTCCTCCTCTCCTCTTAGTGTTTCCAAAATATAAGCATTACCGGGCGCACAACGTTTGATCCGATAAGGTCCTTCCCAATTAGGTGACCATTTGTTGAACTAACTGTCATTTGACCCAATCGACAACTTCATTTTCTAGACCAAGTCTCCTTCAAAAAATTGCTTAATCTTGATGTTTTTATTGTAATATTTTGCAACCCTCAGTTTATTGACTTCGATATTTTTAAGAGCACGCGGTCATAAGTAACTCAAATCCTCTAAGTCATCTATCATAAGATTCTTGTAGACTTCGGCTGACAAATTATTTTGCAATGTAACACGCCTTGATCCAGACTGAACTTCCCAAGGAAGAACTACATTATGGCCATACACAAGTTCATAAGGCAACGTTTTAATTGATCCATGATAGGCCATCCTATATGCCTATAGTGCCTCATTAAGCGTTGAATGCCACTTCCTTGGCTGTTACTCAATCTTTTTCTTAATCAGCTTAATCATAATCTGATTGGATGCCTCTGCTTGGCCATTAGCCTAAGCATAGTAAGGAGAAGAATTTAGTAGCTTGATTCCTATACTGGCAGCAAAATCTCTGAACTCTTCTGATGTGAACATTGTCCCTTGATCGGTAGTTATAGTTTGAGGAATCCCAAAATGATACACAATGTGCTCCTTGACAAAATCAACCATGTTCTTTGAGCTTATCATCTTCAAAGGAATTGTCTCAACCCATTTAGTGAAGTAATCTGTTGCTACCAATATGAAATTATGTCCTTTGCTTGAGGACGGAAAAATCTAGCCAATTAAATCAATTCCTCAACCTCGAAATAGCCATGGCTTGATTATTGGATTCATAGCTGATACAGGCAATTTCTGGACATTACCAAAATGTTGACAGACCTGGCATCCCTTGTAATATTCAAAACAGTCTTCCAATATTGTTAGTCAGAAATATCCAGTTCTACAAATAATCCATTTCATCATATGGTATGGTATAAGCTGATTGATGAGCTCCACATATCCCTTCATGCACCTCGCCCATCAACACCATAGCATCTTCTTGATTTAAGCATTTGAGCAACACTCCATCGACTGTTTTATAATATAGTTGATCATCTAGTAAAACATACTTAGTCAATTTATACCATAGCTTTCTAGTAACTTTCTGTGTTGGATTCCTAAGGTAGTCAGCTATTTCAATTCTCCAATCATTACTCGAGGTTTCACTACTCAAGACTTCTTAAAACACTCGATAACCGGAAGCACTTTGAGCTAGACGATTAGCCTCTTGATTTTGTGCCCTTGGAATATGTTGAAAAGAGACATGAGGAAACCCTTTTAGCAACCTTTGACATTCATCATAATATCCCCTCAGAGTATCTTCTTTGCACTCATATAGGTCGATCAACTAATTAATAATTAACTATGATTCTCTAATTACTTCAATTGCTTCAGCCTTTACTTCATGAAGAAGTTGAAGTCCCTTAAGAATAGCTTCATATTCTGCTTGGTTGTTGGTAATCATTGGTTCAGTCAAAAAAGCAAACTCAAAACTTGCCCCCTGAGGCAAAATAATAACAATACCAATGCCTCTACCTTACTTGCATGATGATCCATTAAAGAATAACGTCCAAGGTACTAGCACTACATAATCAATGCTTGGTTTATGATGTTGGGTGACGAAATTAGCCATCACTTGCCCTTTGACTGCTTTAGTCGATTCGTACCTCAAGTCAAACTTTGATAGCATGAGAATCCACTTTCCCACTCTCCCATTCAGTATTGGCATTGATAACATGTGCTTAATCACATCAGCCTTAGAAACAATCGTACATTCGGCCGATAGTAAGTAGTGTCGCAACTTAGTGCAAGAGAAATATAAGCACAAGCATAACTTTTTGGTGAGAGAATATCTTGTCTCTGGATCTAGAAGTCTTCTACTCAAATAGAAAACAACTCGCTCTTTTCCTTCAAACTCTTGCATCAAGGCCGATCCAATTGTCTTGTCATCAACCGATATGTACAACTTAAAAGGCTTGCCTTGCTGAGGAGGGACCAGCATAGGTAGACATTTCATATATTCTTTTATCTCTTCAAACGCCTTTTGTTGTATGTCACCCCACTTGAATTCTTGATCATTTTCAACTTCAACACGGGAGAAAATGGCAGAATTCTTTTCGACAAATTTGAAATGAATCTTTTGATGAAATTAATCTTACCAAACAAATATTATAACTCTATTTTAGTAGTCGGGGGAACTGCCTCATCAATTGTTTTTTGTTTTTGTTTTTTTGACCAACTTTGATTCCTCTCTCGTGGACCATGAAACCCAAGAATTGTTCAGCTGACACTCCAAAAGCACACTTATTAGGATTCATCTTTAGACCATGTTTTCTTGTGCATTCTAGAGTCTCTCACAAATTAGCTAGATGCTCTTTGTACCCTTTGGATTTTATCATCACATCATCGATGTAGATTTCAACAATCTTGTCGATCAACTTATGAAAAATATAATTCATCACCCTTTGATAAGTTGCATCAGCATTCTTCAGACCAAAGGTCATCACAACCCACTTGAATAAACCGATTGCGCCAGGGAACGTGAAAGCGGTCTTTGCTATGTCTTCCTCAGCCATGAAAATTTGGTTATATCCTACATTGTCGTCCATGAAGCAAATAATCTTGTGTCCAGCTACTGCATCTACTAACATATCAGCTATCGGCATCGGATAACCATCCATGGGTGTGGCTTTGTTTAGATCTCTAAAATTAATGCAAACTCTTAATTTTCCATTCTTCTTATACATAGGGACAACATTCGATATCCACTCTGCATATCGGCATGGTCGGATAAACTTTGCTTCCAGTAACCTTTCAGTCTCCTTTTTTATATCATCAAGCACGTTCGGGTTGAATCTCCTTGAAGCTTGCTTAAATGGCCGATATCCAGGTTTGATAGGCAACCGATGTTCAATAATTGATCGGTCTAGACCAGGCATCTCATAGTATTTCCAAGCAAAAGAGTCTTTAAATTCCTTTAATAAATCAACTAACTCTAAATTGCACTTATGATTCGACTTAGCGTTCACATACGTTGGCCTAAGCCTATCTCTAGGACCAATGCTTATTCTTCCTTAATCCAATGGCCGATGTGAAGCCGTGACTATTTACTAAAACAAACTCTCAGAGCCAATTGCTTGGATCGGCTGTTGGCTTTCATTGCTGGTTTTAATGAAGCCTCCTTCCCATAACTTGCTAGAAAAGCATTCAAAGTCTACTAGCTCCCAAAAGACTGGATCGGCTGTTATGATACTCATAGACTAACATTATCTCCATGCCATTGAATCAAACACTGATGCATGGTTGATGGTACACAACAGTTCGTATGAATCCAATCACGACCAAGGAGCAAACTGTACGACCCTTTTCCATCGATGACGAAGAATGTGGTGAGCAGAGTCTTACTCCCGATTGTTAGTTTGAAGTTCATTGCCCCCCGGGTCTTAGATGCATTACCCCCAAAGTCCTTAAGCATCATGTCAGTCTCAATCAGATCTCCTGGTCCCTTACCAAGCTTACAAAAAGTGGTGTAAGGCATGAGATTGATAGAAGCACCTCTGTCCACCAATATCTTGTCCATCGGCTTTCCATCAACAAAACCTTTCACATATAAAGTTTTTAAGTGCCGATGCTTGCCTGGTTTATCAAATATTGCTTGTTGTATAACCGTCAACTTGGTAACTATCTCCTCATACTCTGATTCATCAAAATCCAAATAAACTTCTTGATCTACCGGAGCTCTGAACTCTGATGGCAACAGAAAAGCCATTTGAATATCAGCCGATGGTTGCCTTCTATCGGCTGTTTCCTTAGCACGCCATACTTGAGGTTTACTGGATGCCTGAGTCTGTTCCAACTCTTTGTTCCTTAGGCGTTGCACCCTTCTCTTCTGGCTTCTTGTCAAACCTCCTGGACACCATTGGCCTTCCGGCCAAACATATTCTCTCTCATTACTTTCTTCTTCATAATCAGCCCAATTTTGATCAACAACTCTTTTTCCAAGCCGATTATGAATACTTCCATTTTTTAATCGCCGATCCATGTTATTATGATGATATGCATCTTAAGCATGGATAGATCGGCAATTGGCTTGAGATTGCCTAAACTCCCAATATTTATCACTGCACTCTAGATAGTTATTCCTGGTAGGCAACTTCAAACTTTCGTTCCAGCAATGTCTAAAGAAAGGACAATTCCAATGTAATTTAGCTTTCTTTCTTTCATACCTCTCTTTTTCCTGTTAACGCTGGTATTCTTGCTCTTCTAACCAACGTTGATAATCCTTTTCCTTCTGTCGTTGCCATTTATTCAACAGAATTCAAAATGTAACCCACGGCTTTGTTGCCTCATCTTTTGATGTTTTTCCCTGCTCATATCAGCTCTTTTGCTTGTCGCGACGTCGTCTAATTTCTTTGTATTCGTTAGCCAATATTTGCATCTCAGGATCGACTGTTCTAGCTTCTCTTGATTTGGTTGATGTTAGGACCTTAGTCTTTCCTTTCAGCAGCCTAGCATCGACCATGTTTTGATCTCCTAGGAAAGGATCATCATCAACTTTCATTTTCCATGGCATATCAAATTTGAGTCCTCCTTGCTGAATAGCCCTCTGTATATGCTACCGGAAAATTCTACACTCATTAGTGCGATGAGAAGTAGCGTTATGGAACTTGTAGAACTTCTTATTCTTCAACTGATCAGGAGACAACATAACATGATTATCGAGCAACTTGATTTGTCCCTTCTCAAGCAAGAAATCGAAGAGCTTGTCTTATTTTGTGACGTCAAAGTCATAGCTCTCCTCAACTCCTCTTCTCCAAGGATTTGGCACCATTACTATCTTTTTGCCCCAATTCCATTCAAACATGGCAACCTCTTCTTCTTCATCTTCATAGCCGTCATTGATTGAATATAGATTATAAGCTTTGGCCATTGTGGTACTCTTCTAGAATCAGGTATCTCTGCGCATACTCTAGAATTGGCTATTGAGCGCTACCACTCATTGAGCCAATTAATGCAAGTTGTCAAATTCTTGTCCCAACGGTTTTCTTTCCATGTTGGTAGCATCCCTTGAACGGCCAAAGCGGCCAGTTGATCATCAGCCAAATTTAATGAGAAGCACAAATTCCTAGTCTCTCAGAACCTCTGAAGAAACTCAGTGCCTGATTTATTAGTTTTCTGCCTATAGTTGTCAAATCAGTAATCTTCTTTTCTCCAGTCTCAGTATAAAAATATGTATGCAATTTCTTTTCTAGGTCAGCCTAATTGGCAATGGAGTTGACTAGTAGTGATGAAAACCAAGTGAAGGTTGGCCCTGACAGGGACAATGAGAAGCAACAAACTCAATGGGCCTCTTCAACAGATGCTTCACCCAACTGTGTAAGATACCAACTGACATATGGGCATTTGTATGAGAAGGTCAGTCCTTTTGGCTTCAGACCGAACTAATTCTTCATTATCTCGGTCACCTTTAGTAACAACCCGTCAGCATGTGAATTTGGATTTCTCTGCACCAGCTGACCCATCTGTGGATTGAAATCCTGTGTGCCTTGATACCCTGGATTTAGAATCATGTGAAGGGTGTTATAATCTGTGCCATAATGATACCCTGTGGAATCTCTATCTGCTGGGTCCTTTGCTAGTTTGCTACTTGAAGTATCTGGTTATAGACATTAGGATCTATATCTCTATGGATCCTTTAAATTGATGGTGCTATTTTTTGAGCCGACGATGGTATGTGGCCTAATGTGCCAAAATTAATCACATGGTTCTGACCTTGCCCCGACGGCCGTTGCACATGCTACACTTACGATCTAGGATTATACTGAATCTGATTTGTAGTAACACCCTAAGCTTGTTCAGATGACCTCTGAACTGCCTGGACATCATCATTACCAGCTAGTGCTGCTTCTTGACAGTTGGTACCAGTTTGATTAGTCCCTTGAGTCAACGAATGTGGAATGTTGTAATATTCCGGTCCAATCTGATCAACTGAAAACCCATGAAACACCTCTTTCGTGGTGTTATGGAATGTGTTCATGAAAACTTTATTATGGTTCAATATGGCATCATGAACAGACTTGTTTATAGCTTCCATGAAGAAATGTCTGTCTTTAGTCTCATCTGCATGTCTGCCCATCCAACAGAACTCTAAGTAGTGGATATTTCTGAACAACTGTATTATCACGTGTTTTGGTGTAGGACAACAAGCACTTGTTCTGAAATTCTTCTATAGCTTTGCTAATGACATCTTTATCTCTATCAAGTAGGTCTTCATAAGGTACCATAAGGATGTCATTGTTGTTGTAAACCACCATGATGATTGTGGGGTCCCACCAAGCGTGCCAAAACGTGTGTCGGCACAAAATTTCATCCCGTGCCAGAGCACACAAGCAAGCTGGAAGGGTCTGCTCAATAGAGCTGGAGATCCACCTAGCTTCAATGCAGGGATTATCGATCCTACGCACTCCTCCTGAGATGTGCGAGTCAATTTGACCCTATAATTGACAAGAAGATAAAGCTAATAAGTAATTTAAGATGGAACATGCCGGTGTTGCCAGACAGTCTCGAATGTGTGGCTCTGAGAGCCAATGTGGAAGGAGATCGACTAAATAGCCAATTCCAGCATACTCATAAGAATAAATCAGTTAAAACTCATGGAAGGAAAATTGGTTTTAATTCAGGATGAATATCATTATTTAGACAAATACTGGTCAATGGCAATAGGATGTCAACAATAATCAGTTTATGCTAAGCCAATGACTGCAAATAACCGAATCCCATTTATATAAAAGAAATAGCTCATCATCATTTAACCATTTAATAGAGATAAATCTAATGAACAAAGTACATCTCATCTATCGTTATGACTAGTGGGGCATGAGGCAAAATCATGCAGGCCGTAGAAACAGCGATAAATTTGATGACCCTAACTTATTACTAATATCAGTGGGGCATGAGGCAGAATCATGCAGGCCATAATACAATAATAAGATCATGGGGCTAACACATCTTTCAATCTATCTTTACTTCAATGGTCTTGTGACGTGAACTGCATATGTGAAAACACTCGATATTGGATAAAACAGTCGATTCAGGCATAGCGCACAATTAAAGTCATGCCCTATCAGGAATAGATCTACCAAATAACGATCCCCACTCTATGGTGCTAATAGTGGGGTGTGAGGCAGAATCACACAGGCCGTGATAAGAGGTCATAGAACGATTCTTGTTAGCCAATAGATCTATTCAAGACCAAATATTCCTTAACCGCACACTATGCACAATCAATATTGATAAAAAACAGCCAATAAAACATAACTCATCGTTTAAAGTGCAGATTAGATCAATTTAGATTAATAAATGATGGGTTAAATAGGATATAAGGCTGATCTAGATCAATCCCAATCGGGCAAAGTGATATTGTTGTAATTAAATAAATAATGAAAGCAATAAGAAATATCGGTAACTTAATGAATCTATCTGAAGGACGTCACCCTTAGATAGAGCCGATAACTTGACCTTAATCTAGTTCGAGCAGTGGAGGTCAATCGGATCGATGCAGCCATATGAACAAAAGTATAAGCCATGATGGTACTTACAGACAAGCCAGAGCTCGACCAGACCGATGCTGCCCTACTCGCTGAAGTACTCACCGAGATCTATTCTACTCCTACTCCTAAGGGGTGGCCAAAGCCAAAAAAAGTAAGTAACTTGTATTCGATTGATTGTGTCCTTTACAATAGCCAGGGTCCAATATTTATACCCAGAACCTACGCATGAATCCTACTTAAGCATGACTCATCACAATTTTTGGTCTAAGAGAAAACATTCCTAATTTAAGATAACTTGGACCCTAATCTTTTCCATTTTGAAGAGTCCATCATGTTTTTTTCCCGGCACCGATCGTAGCTTTTGTCGTTATTGCTGGCGCTATCTAAAAAAAGCCGATTCTAGTGTTGCATTCAAATCAGTTGATACCGGCCTTCATGCAATCGATTCCTTGATGACATGATCTTGGGAGCTTTCGAGTCCCTACAATTCTTCTTCCAAATTTTGGTGTAAACACAAATATTTGTAATTCCTTGAGGGATTTGACTCTAGAGAGTGTGAGAAAACTCAAGAAGATTTTTGGTGAAGCCCTAGCTGCTTGGTGTGTTTGTTACTCTTGGAGCTTGGCTCCTAGATGGCTAGTGGTCACCCAGTAGGTCCCAATCTGCTGTGGTTGAGCACCGTGAAGTTTGTATTACCCTTTGTGACTTAGTGGAACCCTTGAACCTATTGCCTTGGTGATAGGTTGGAGAAGAGGAGCGAGTTGAAAGAGACTCCATAGCCTTTGTGGCTAACCTCAACAATGTGGACGTAGGCAAGCCTTTATGGCGAGTTGAACCACAGGATAAATCCTTATGTTCACTGTGATTGCTGTTGTTGTTGCTATTACTTGTGATTTGGATTGATTTTTGGGGTTTGCATCTGATCTATGAATTCCTCATCTTCTAGGTGCAATCGACTGTTTGGATAGCTCAACATACTCCCTAGGAAGGCTAGTATTACATTCAATCTATTTTTCATTTGTTAAATTCCATAGTAGATTGATTTCATACTCTGATCCCCGGAGGTTCCACGCTCAGTCCTAGAACCTCCACGCCCCAGAACCTCTGTGCTCAAACCTGGAGGTTCCGCATTCTAACTATTTTCATAAGTTTATTAAATTTTAGAAAAAGCCCTATTCACCCCCATCTTGGCCACTTGCAATATCCAATGACATGAGCATTTTCAATGTGTTGCTAGTACTTGAACTTCAATTTGCTATTTGTGGCTCAATTGTGTGATCTTGGATTCAAATACATATTTGGGGTAGATGATGTAGAAATCATAATTGTAGATGGCTCTAATTTGATCTTCAAAGGCTTTAGATATGAGAATCTATACTTGGTGGATTTCAATGCTAGTGAAGTTCAATTGTCAACATGCTTGTTCACTAAATCTAGTATGGGTTAGTTTTGGCATAGAAGGCTTGGTCATATTGGAATGAAACAATTAAATAGATTGGTTAAGCATGACTTGGTTAGGGGCTTGAAAGATGTTGTGTCGGTGCAGAAAGTGACCAACACGTAAATATTTATAGTTTTACTATACATTGTGATCGGAGGTGGCCTAGCACTCAATGACACAGGGCTTATACTGGTTCAGACAACATGCCCTATGTCCAGTTTGAGTCAGTCAGTGACTTTATTCCTGAGCCCAGGTGATCAAAGTTTGCTGTGGGGTTACAAATGGAAGGGAGAAAGATGGGGGGTACAAGAGGTCCGGTCAGACTCTGGTCCACAGGGCTAAGAGTGATAGGAGCTCCACTATGTGCTAAGTGTTCGAGTGTGTGCTCTGTGTAGCTTTAGAGTGTCTAAAGCTACAGAGGGTGAATCAATGTAAGTAAACTGAGGCGTCTATCTATTGGGAGAGAGCGCATCCCCATTTATAGATGAAGGGGATGGCCTCACAAGTGAGAGAGAGTATGTATGCTAAGTCTTGTTGCCCACACCATTGGGTATAAGATAATTGTAGGTGCCCATAACACTGTTAATGTTAGATGCAAGTGGGAGGTTGCGTCATCTTCTTTTGGTGTAGCAAACATCGGTGCCTGCCATACTGTTGATGCCCAGAGGCATGCAAGGGGTTTTTACCATACTCATCTGGTATGGGAGTTTTGCGGGTGCCCACAACACTGTAGGGCAAATGTTGGTGCCCAAAACACTATTTGGGTCCTGACAAGCCTAGAAGGTTGCAGGGCACCCTTCTGACATGTCCTGTCGGTACTGTCCTATAGGTGTATAGGGTATGGTTCTTGGTTTTGTGGTTGACTTGAGTGCTCTGCCTTACTTGCTCCATCCATTTCCTGGTCCTCACTAAGTGGGCATCCTCGGTCGGTTGGTCCCAGTTGGCTCTGACTGGCTAGTCGAAGAAGAGCTATAAGCAAGAGTTTAGTGCGTCCTTGGTCAGAGACGTAGGTCGGAGTTTAGAAAGCAGTGTTTGGCCAAGCCTTCCAGTCGAAGAGGCGGGCTGGAGTCGGAAGCGAGCATTGTTCCTCCTTGGCCAGGCCTTCCGATTGGAGAGGCGAGCCGAAGTCAGAAGCGAGCATTGTTCCTCTTTAGCGAGGCCTTCTGGTCGAAGATTGGATCGCCCTTCTGGCCTGTTGTTTTGGTGTTTGGGCCAGTCTAGGAGTTTGCATGTCATTCACAACATCATCTGCTGGGCCGAGCTTTTACTAGTGAAGCTGGTCCATGAGGGGCCCCAGGTTTATGAACCCGATAGGAGCCCCCAAGCCCCTGGGCGATTCGAGTAGAATCGTTTGGGGGATTTATGTCTTGACAGTGGGTGCACGCGAGCGCGCCCGTGGGTGTAGCCCTCGGGCTATTCGAGTAGAATCATCTAGGGGGGTTTTCGTGTTGCCAGTGGGGGAAGTTTTGTTTCGTTAGCGGGTGCGCACAAGCGCACCCACGGGTGTAGGCCTTGAGCCCCCGGGCGATTCAGGCAGAATCGCCTAGGGGTTTGTCAGCGGGCAGTTTTAGGGATCGGGTGAGACGGAGTCACGGATCCTTGCATCATACGTGCTAAGGCAATTTTAGGCATCGGGCAAGACGAAGTCGCGGATCCTGGCATTGGGCATAGCCGAGGACGTTTAGGGATCGGGTGAGATAGAGTTCGAGGATCCAAGCATTGGGTGCAGCCGAGGTAGTTTTTGGGATTGAGCGAGACAGAGTCGCGGATCCTAGCATTGGGCGCAGCTGAGGCAGTTTAAGGATCGGGCGAGATGAAGTCATGGATACTAGCATCAGGCGTAGCCGAGGCAGCTTAGTTTTAGGGATCGGGCAAGACGGAGTCATAGATCCTAGCATCGGGCGCAGCTGAGGTAGTTTAGTTTTAGGGATTGGGTGAGACAGAGTTTGCAGATCCTGGCATCGGACATGCCAAGGCAGTTTAGGGATCAGGCAAGATAGAGTTCGTGGATCCGGGCGGTGGGCGCAGCCAAGGTGATTTTAGGGATCAGGCGAGACAGAGTTGCAGATCCTGGCGTCGGGCGCAGCCGAGGTAGTTTTTGGGATTGGGCGAGATGGAGTCAAAGATCCTGGCATCGGGCGTAGCCGAGGCAGTTTAAGGATCAGGCGAGATGAAGTTGGGGATACTACCGTCGAGCGTAGCCGAGGTAGTTTTGTTTTAAGGATCGAGCAAGATGAAGTTCGCGGATTTTGGCGTCTGACGTGCCGAGGTAGTTTAGGGATCGAGCGAGACAGAGTTCGTGGATCCTACCGGTGGGTGCAGCCAAGGCGGTTTTAGGGATCAGGTGAGATGGAGTCACAGATCCGGGCATCAAGCGCAGCCAAGGCGGTTTTAGGGACCAGGCGAGACAGAGTTCATGGATCCTAGCGATGGGCACAGCCGAGGTAGTTTTAGGGACCAGGCGAGACAGAGTCGTGGATCCTGGCATCGAGCGTAGCCAAGGCTGTTTTAGGGATCGAGCGAGATGTAGTCGTGGATCCTGGCGTTGGGCACAGCGGAGGCCATTTTAGGGATTGGGTGAGATGGAGTTCGTGGATCCTGGCATTGGGCATAGCCGAGGTGTTGGGCATCTTGAGCCCCTAAGCCCTATTGGGCTTTGGTAGGGGTCATTTGAGTTTTGTGCGTTACCCCGTCCGTGGTTTCTCATAAGTGGAGGGGCTGAGCTAACGTCGCTTGCCTTGATGGCTCGAGTGACGTGCTCGGTGAGCTCGCTAATGGGCACGTCCAAGTGAAGTCTGGGTCCATCATTCATGATGGGGTCAACATAGCCCTCATGTGGCACTCCACTGCTCCTTAACCTGCAACCCAATAGATGTCTGGGTCATTCCGGGGACCTACCCGGGTGGCCCGATTGCCTCCCTTGATGGAGATTCTATGGATTTGGCGGGAGGTTAGGATCAAACGAGAAGGTTGAGATGACCCTATCTGCTTTGAGGCAAACTATGCGAGGGCAGCTCAGGGTTCATCTACATTTTCTCCCTAGGCTCTGTTTAACGTGAGGTGGCCTCGAGCCCTTCGTGGGCCAGCCTTCAAACCCCAGTCGGTCGTTGCTCATGTTTGAGTGAGGCAACTACCGCTTCATGACGCAACACAGAGTGTTGTGATGCATTTAACTACATATGCAATACCTCAGATGTATGGAATGAATGAATGCGTGTATAGATGAATGAATGATTATATAAAGAAATAGTGGGGGTTGGTAAAGTTACCTTGATGACTCGAGTGACGGGGTTTGAGGAGCTCCAATTAGAAATGACCGATTAGGATCCATGTTTGTCGTTCATGACAAAGTTGGCATGGCCCACATGGGGCATCCCTCTACTCCTTACCTGTTCTCAACATTTTGCCTAAGTCGTTCGATCGACTTAGGAAGCCTGATGGTCTCTCCTGGGCAGAGATCCCATAGTTGGGCCTTTCCAAGTCCTGCCTAGGAAGGCGGAGGGCTACCTACGTGTGGTGGCTCTTTGTTTCTTACGCCTAGCATGTGGTAGTGGTGGGCCATACCCAAGGCACGTCCTATCTGACCAGGCGTTGTTCCATCGAGCAGGGTGTGTCCCATCGGTAAGGGCGCATCCCGTCGTTTCCCATCCGCATTGAATGGGGGAAGGGAGAGGGTTTCTCACTTTTAATCCTTTCGCCATTCCTCAACTGCTCTGCTTCTTCTTTAAATAGGGGAAGGGAGAGGGAAAGGAGAACTCATAGACCCATTTGTGATTTTGGAGGGCAATGTTGAGCTTGAGGTCATCTAGTGTAGATGAGGTGGTGTTGGCTACCTTCACCGAGAAGGGGCTGCTTTCGCTGAAGGAGGTGGCGCACTAGAGGGTACTGCACATCACCGGCTTCATCACCATCTGTGAGGCTTTCATCAAGATGGAGCCACACGTGGACTTCTTCTGGTGAGTCTTCTCTAAGCAAGCTTTGTCGAAGAGGAAGACGCTTGGGACTACGCTGGTGGGAGGTGTCGCCCCAATAGCTACTCAGGTTGGCCAGTTCATAAAGTTCGATGAGACATCCTCCAGCCATGGCGCCATACCTCGGCAGGCAGCGCCCCTGCCCAAGAGCTGCCTCGACTACATGAGAAGGTCAGGAGCTCCATGATCTTCTACTGAGCATGTATGGGTGCGACGCCCTTGAGGTACCTGTTGCGCTCGCTGAAGTCGAGGGAGTAGAACCGGGCGAGGCCCTTGCTATGGTGGTTATGTCCAGAGGCATGTGCCATGGCCTTACCTTTGGCATTAGCCAATGCCACTGAGCGGCCATAATAGCATTTGGAGTAGAAGTAGTCAGCAAATGTAATCGTTAAGTTCGTGGGGGAGCCCCCATGTGAATAGTTTTTGTATCAATGAATACATCAATTCTACTTTGTGATGGAATCACTATCTGTTCCTTGTTTTTTATCCTAGCATAGCTTTGTTTTTATCCTTTCTTTTTTGCGTCTGTTCGTTCGTTCCGTAGGCTACAACTTTAAGAACCTGGGCGTGGCCCACGAGGCTCAGCTGCTCGTAACCGTAGGTCATGGCGGGGTGCGCTCGGTCGGGAGTAAAAACAAAGTCATGTAGGGTAATCAAAGGAATGGAATTCCCTTTTGTTCAGGCAAAAAGTTTTTACCATATTATAGTAAAACAAAGAGGTAGTATTTAGTATTGTACCCTCATGGAGCCCCCGAGTGACCTGGGCTGAAAGTGTTTAGGCTGGGGCGCTTTTACAGGAGCAAGTGTTGAATACAATGGTAAGACCGAATTTATGGGGAAAATGACGTAGTTGTTCCATGTTTCAAGTGTTGGTGAGAACATTGCCGTTGTCGTCCTTCAGTCGGTAGGCACCCGGTCGGATCACCTCGGTCACCGTATAGGGACCTTCCCATGGTGGAGAGAGTTTGTGTTTCTCCTTCATTGATTGGGTCCTCTGGAGTACAAGATCACCAACTTTGAGGATCCTTCCCCTGATCTTCCTTTTGTGGTACCTGCGGAGAGTTTGCTGGTAGCAAGCGGAGTGGATGACGGTCATCTCTCAAGCCTCCTTGAGGAGGTCGACTGCATCTTGCTGAGCCTCTGTGGCTCGGTCGTAGTCAA
This sequence comes from Miscanthus floridulus, assembly GCF_019320115.1. Lineage (NCBI taxonomy): Eukaryota > Viridiplantae > Streptophyta > Magnoliopsida > Poales > Poaceae > Miscanthus > Miscanthus floridulus. Next base: position 187,133,464 of record NC_089587.1, on the reverse strand, counting down.
AAGCCTTCACTCTTGGGGTGTTGTGGTCAAGGTCGGAGGGTAGCACTGCTTCAGCTCCGTAGGCTAGGAATAAGGGTGTGAACCCTATGGATCAGTTTAGGGTCATTCTCAGGCTCCAAAGGATCGCTGTGACCTCTACAACCTATCGCACAGCGTACTTGTTGAGTCGGTCGAAGATGCGTGGCTTAAGTCCTTGGAGGACCATGCCATTGGCATGCTCGACCTGACCGTTAGTACGTGGATGTCCGACTAAGGCTCAGTCGATCCTGATGTCGTATCCATCACTGAGGTCTAGGAACTTATTCCCAGTGAAGTTAGTATCATGGTCAGTGATGATATAGTTAGAAATGCTGAACCGGTAGATGACGTCGAGGAAGAATTTGACCACCTCTTCCAAGCGGATGTAGGTGAGGCGCTCGGCCTCTATCCACTTGGTGAACTTGTCGACCGCTACAAGTAGGTGAGTGAAGCCGCTCGGGCCCTTTTTGAGGGTTCCTACCATGTCGAGGCCCTAGACCGTGAACGGCCAGGTGATGGGGATGGTTTGAAGCTCCTATGCCATCAAATGAGTTTGCCAAGCGTAGAATTGGCATTCTCACACCTATGGACGACCTCCTCTGCATCTTGTAGTGTGGTGGGCTAGTAAAAACCTTGGCAAAAGTCTTTTTTGACCAGCAACCTTGAGGCCATGTGATGTCTGCAGATCCTAGCATGGACCTCGAGGTGAAGCTATTTCCCATAGTTGGTAGGGATGCACTTCATGAGCACCCCCAATGGACTCCATTTATAGAGTTCGTCATCGAGCACGATGAAGGTCTTGGCGCATCGAGTGATCTGTCGGGCTTTAGTCCTTTTGGGTGGGAGAACCTCCTCAAGGAGGTAGGTGAGTAGCGGCACTCGCTAGTTGGTTTGATCGAGTGCCAACATGGCAACATCGGTAGGCGACGTCGCCATGGAGGCACTGGGGTCGGAGCCCCCGAGCACTAGCTTGGTGTTGGGGTCGGAGCCCCCAGGTGCTAGCTTGGCATCAGGGTGTGTCTGGATTGGACCTTCCAGGATGTGGGCAGATGGCTCATGGAGATCATTAATGAAGATCCCGCTCGAAAATGGGTCCCACCTAGCGGCCAATTTTGTGAGAAAATCAACGACATCGTTGTCCTTTCGGAGAACGCGATGCAGCTTGATCCCCTAGAATTTCTCCTTGAGCTTGCACCATTCCTAGCAGTATGCTGCCATTAGGGTGTTTTTGCAGGAGGACTCCTTCATGACTTGGGCAACGACCAACTCCGAGTTGCCGCGGACGTAGAGTCGCGTAGCGCCGAGCTCGATGGTGATGCGTAGCCCATTGATGAGGGCCTCATATTTTGTGGCATTATTTGAGGCCAAAAAATGTAGGCGGATGCCATAGCAGAGCCAACTCCTATTCGAGGAGATTAGAACCACTCTAGCCCCCGAGCCAAGCACCATTACGGTCCTATCGAAGTACATTATCCAGTACTCATGGGTGACATCAAGGGTCGGTAGCTGCACCTCCATCCATTTAGTGACAAAATCCACAAGAGCCTAAGATTTAATAGTGGTATGGGGATATACCTGATGTTATGGCCCATGAGTTCGAGTGCCCACTTGGAGATCCATCCCATGGCGTCGCAGTTGTGGACGATGTCCCCGAGCGGGTATGAAGTGACAACCGTGACATCTTGGTCGGTCAAGTAGTGCAGGAGCTTTTGGGTCGCCATCAGCATGGTGTATAGGAGTTTCTACACTAGGGGGTAGCGGACCTTGGGGTCGGTGAGTACCTCCCTGATGAAGTATATGGGTCGCTAGACCTTAAGGTGGTGTTCCGGCTCATCCCTTTTGACAACTAGGGCAGCGCTCACCACATGGTTGCTTGCTGCGAGGTAGAGGAGGAGGGGTTCTCCCTATTCAGGAGAGACAAGGATTGGGGCCAATGTCAGTGATGCTTTAAGGCTCTCTAGAGCCTACTGATCTTCCTCAGTCCAGACAAAGGCGTCCGTCTTTTTGAGGAGCTTGTAGAGTGGCATCCCCTGTTCGCCGAGCCAGGAGATGAATCGGCTTAGGGTAGCTAGACAGCCGGTGAGCCTTTGTAAGCCCTTGACGTTGCGTATAGGGCCCATGTTGGAGATGGCCATGATCTTTTTGGGGTTGGCCTTGATGCCATGCTCGGACATAATGTATCTAAGCAGCTTGCCCTTCGGAACCCCAAAAACACATTTCTCGGGATTCAATCTGATGTTGAACCTTCGGAGGTTCGCAAACGTTGCGGCCAAGTTTGTGATCAGGTCACAAGCTTGAGCCATTTTGACCACTATGTCATCAACAAAGACGGCGATTGTTGGTTTTGGCTGCTCGGCTTGATCAGGCTGATCGAGCGGGTCGATTTGGTCAGTGAAGCATTGCTGCATGCACCTTTGGTAGGTGGCGCCATCATTCTTTAGACCAAGAGGCATGGTTATGTAACACTACAAACCATATGGGGTGATGAACAAGGTTGCGAGTTGATCAGACTCTTTCATCACAATCTGGTGATAGCCTGAGTAGGCATCCAGAAAGGAGAGGATCTCACATCCTGAGGTGGAGTCGACTATCTGCTCTACGCATGGCAAAAGAAAGTGATCCTTTGGACATGCTTTGTTGAGGCTAGTATAATCAACGCACATTCTCTATTTCTCAGTCTTCTTTTTAATAAGAACAGGATTAGCAAGCTAGTCGAAGTGGAATACCTCTCTAATGAATCCGGCTGCCAGAAGATTGGTGATCTCTTCGCCTATGGCCCTGCGCCTCTCATCATTGAAGTGATGTAGGCGTTGTTTGGCGGGCTTCAAGCCTAGGATGAGGCACAGCGTGTGCTCGGTGACCTCCCATGGTATGCCTGACATGTTAGAAGGCTTCCATGCGAAGACATCATGATTGGCACACCAAAAGTCAACAAGCTCGCATTCTTATTTGGTCGAGAGCTGGGTCCCGATCCGCACCATCTTGGTTGGGTCAGTGGGGTTGATTCCCACCACCTTGGTTTCCTCTAGTGGGCAGAAGGTCATCGAGGAGGTTGGTTTGTTGCAGTCCAGGACTGCTAGGGTCGATGACTCCTCGAGCCATGAGAGCTCGGACGAGTTGATGACCATGGTGGCAAGCTCAAAATGCTCGTGGTCGCATGTGAAGGCATGTAAGAAGGTGTTGCCCATGGTGATGATGTTGTTTGGACCCAGCATCTTCAGCTTGAGGTAGGTGTAGTTGGGGATCGCTGTGAATTTGGAGTAGCAAGGCCGCCCCAAGATGGCATGGTAGGACCCTAGGAAGTCCACCACTTCGAAGGTGAGGACCTCTGAGTGGAAGTTGGCTCGGTTGCTAAACATGACGGGCAGGCCAATCTACCCGAGCGGGTATGCCTACGCTCTTGGGATTACACCATGGAAGGGAGAGCCTGCTGGGTAGAGTTCTGATCAGGGGATGCGCATGGCGTCGAGGGTGTCGATGTAAAGGATGTTGAGGCCACTGCCTCCATCCATCAGCACCTTGGTGAGGCGCTTCTTACAGACGATGGGGTCGATGATGAGTAGGTAGTGTCCTAGTCTGGTGACGTGGGAGGGATGGTCCCTCTGATCGAAGGTGATCGAAGAGTCTGACTAGCTAAGGAAGGAGGGGATGACTGTCTCGGCGGCGCATGCCTCTCTATAGCGCACCTTGTGCTGGCGCTTGGAGCAGATGGCATTGAATCCATCGAATATCATGATGCATTCCTCGAGGTTGGGGAAGCTATCCCTGTCCTTGCCCGTCGGAGCTCCTTTCTTGGCTGCCGCCTCTTTGTCGTCTCCTTCTTTCAGCCCACCGGCCTATCATAGGAAATGTTTGACGACCTCACAGTCCTTATAGAGGTGTTTGATGGGGAAGGCGTGGTTGGTGCACGGGCTATCCATGAGCTTGTTGAAGTGGTTAGGTAGGCCCTGCTGGGGCTGCTTGCCCACGTGATCAGCTACGGCAACCAACGTGGTGTTGGCCGATCGGCGCCGATCCTTTTTGTTCTTTTTGCCCCTCTATATGGAGGGGCCCTCATCTTGGTCCTCGCGCTTAGTCTTTTCTTTGTCCCAGCCTCCATTGAAGGCTGCTCCGACCACCTCCTCGCCGGAGGCATGGTTTGTGGCGACGTTGAGCAGGTCACGGGTGGTACGAGGCTTCAGGCAGCCAAGCTTGTGGATTAGGGACTCACAGGTTGTCCCGAGAGGAATGCGCTGATGACATCCATGTCGACAACATCAGGGAGGGAGTTGCATCATTCGGAGAACCTATAGATGTAATCCTATAGGGACTCACTAGGCTCCTGTTGGTAGCTCTTGAGGTCTTAGGAGTTACCAAGGTGGACATACGTCCCCTAGAAATTTTTGGCGAAGACCCTCTTGAGGTCGTCCTAGTCACGGATGCTGTCACATGGGAGGAATTCAAGCCATGCCTAAACAAGTTACCTGACGTAGATGGGGAGATATTGAATGATGAACTGGTCATCATCCACCCCTTTGGCTCGGTAGGCGAGCCAAAAATCTTTGAGCCATATACTGGGGTTCGTCTCCCCAGAGTACTTGGCGATGTTGGTGGGCGGTCAAAAGCGTTGTGGGAACAGCGCTCTTCGGATGCATCGGCCAAAGGCCCATGGTCCTGGGCCATCTGGGCTAGGACTTTGGTCATCTGGCTGGCGATCATGCCTAGGGCATGTTTCACCGTTCCCCTCGATGGTTCAGTCGGGACCCATGTCGCCTGCCCTCACCGCCGCCTAATGGACGTCATCATCACGCTAGGCCTAATGCCGGTTGCTGATGATGCTGTGAGCATCTTAGTTTGGACCAAGCCATTCGCGTACCGACGGTCGGTGTGGAGCAGGCGCTAGTCGAACCGTGACACAACTGCGGCCTCCTCTGCCGCACTTAGCGGCTATAGCGGTGAGCGGATGGAGTGATCCATCTGGTGCGTCCTCACTCCCCTAGTGGGGAGAGAGGCCGTGAGTCGGAGTTATGATGCGGAGCTCTCTGCCTATTGAATGGCGGCGGCTTCCACCAACACCCGAAGGTTTTGGTGTACCACCCGCTCCTGGGGGTCGACGGGCTTGGGAACGTTGCATAGAATATTACCATAGCGGCAATGTTCTGGCTAGCCTGAGTGAACTATGGGGGATCATTCCCCCCATCCATGATGTCACGCTAAACCTAGTGGGCGTGACCCTAGGCGCCGCTCATTGGGTTAAGCGCACGGGACGAATCATGATGCGCTGAGCGTGTGGGTGTAGGTGGCGGCTAGTTCTGCCGCCTCTGTCGTAGCTCCTCGCCGTGCGCCTAGGCACATGCGAGGGCATCCGCGTGAGGGTCCGAAGGGGTGTGAGTCTATAGGGATGCCGCTACCACCGGCGGCTATCCTAGAGCATCCACCATAGCGCACTCTAGGGATGGACGGTGGCTAGGTGCCACGTCATCGATGCTGGAGTCGTCGCTCTCAACATCATTATCCATGAGGTCGTGGAAATAGGTGGGAGTGTGGCTCACCATCTCCATGAATTCAGATGTGAGAGGGGTGGTGCCAGCATCCTTTGGAGCCCCCGGGCACACGCGTCCATGGGGACGCGAGGCCATAGGGGAATCGATCGCATGGCAATCGTGGCAGGGACAATGGGGTCCCTCCGGAGAATCGGTGAAAGATAGTAAATAGCGAGTAAATAACAACATGTACATTACTCACAGCGGGGTTTGAGTAGAGCATTTGCTTAGAATGAAGCGCAGGTGCCACATCGTTGAAGTCATCATGTGTCCTAGAGCCGACGGAGGGCGCCTCTCCAACGAGCGTCGGGATGGGTGCCTCCTTGCGGAGGTGTAGTATGCCAAGCCGATCGGCGACAAAGTCTAGGCTTCTAAAGAGGAAGGCCTGGGACGGCTCAAAGACGGGTGGAGCCCACATCCCCACATGTGGGAGTGTGGGAAAATCTAGCTAGTCATATCGCTTGAGCCTGCCATGGCGAAGATGGCAGAAAAGTGGGCCATCCAATGACCGAAAGTGTGAACATACAGCGTCTTCCCGATGGACGGCGCCAACTATCGATGCAGAAAGTGACCAACATGTGAATATTTGTAGTTTTGCTGTACTTTATGATCAGAGATGGCCTAGCACTCAATAACACAGGGTTTATACTGGTTCAGGCAACGTGCCCTACATCTAGTTTGAGTCAGTCTATGACTTTATTCCTGAGCCCTGGTGCTCGAAGTTTGCTATGGGGTTACAAATGGAAGGGAGAAAGATGGGGGGTACAAGAGGTCCGGTCGAACTCTGGTCCAAAGGGCTGAGAGTGACGGGAGCTCCGCGAGGTGCTAAGTGTTTGAGCGTGTGCTCTGTGTAGCTTTAGAGTGTCTAAAGCTACAGAGGGTGAATCAATGTAAGTGAACTGAGGCGTCTATCTGTTGGGAGAGAGCGCATCCCCTTTTATAGATGAAGGGGATGGCCTTACAAGTGAGAGAGAGTATGTATGCTAAGTCTAGTTGCCCACGCCATCGGGTACAAGATAATTGTAGGCACCCATAACACTGTTAATGTTAGATGCATGTGGGAGGTTGTGTCGTCTTCTTTTGGTGTGGCAGACGTCGGTGCCTGCTATACTGTTGATGCCCAGAGGCATGCAAGGGGTTTTTACCGTACTCATCTGGTATGGGAGTTTTGCGGGCACCCACAACACTACTTGGGTTCTGACATGCCTAGAAGGTTGCAGGGCACTCTTTGGACATGTCCTATCGGTACTGTCCTATAGGTGTATAGGGTACGGTCCTTAGTTTTGTGGTTGACTTGAGTGCCCTGCCTTACTTGCTTCGTCTATTTCCTGGTCCTCACTGAGCGGGTGTCCCTGGTTGGTTGGTCCTAGTTGGCTCCGACTGCGCCAGTCGGAGAAGAGCTATAAGTAGGGGTTTGGTGCATCCTTGGTCGGAGACGCGGGTTGGAGTTTAGAAAACAGTGTTTGGTCAGGCCTTTCGGTTAGAGAGGTGGGCCAAAGTCAAAAGCGAGCATTGTTCCTCCTTGGCCAAGCCTTCCGGTCAGAGAGGTGGGTCGGAGTCGGAAGCGAGCATTATTCCTCTTTAGCGGGGCCTTCCGGTTGGAGATTGGATCGCCCTTCTGGCCTGTCGTTTTGGTGTTTGGGCCTACCTAAGAGTTTGCGCGTCATTCACAATGTCATCTGCTGAGCCGAGCTTTTACTGGTGAAGCCAATCCATGAGGGACCCTGGATTTATAAACCCGACATGTTGTGTTTGAGAAGGATAAACTTTGTAGCTCTTGTCAAGCAGGCAAATAAGTTGGAAACACCCATCCTAAGAAGAGCATGATGAGCACTAGTACAGCATTTGAGTTATTGCACATGGATTTGTTTGGGCCAACACAATACACTAGCATTGGTGGAAACAAATATAGATTTGTGATAGTGGATGACTACACTAGATACACTTGGGTATTCTTTCTAGTGGACAAGAGTGATATGTTTGCAACTTTCAAATCATTTGTCAAGGGCATATACAATGAGTTTAAAATAACCATCAAAAGAGTTAGAAGTGATAATGGTAGTGAGTTCAAGAATACTAGAATTGATGAGTTATGTGATGAATTTGGAATTAGACATCAATTCTTGGCCAAGTATACTCTATAATCAAATGACCTTGTTTAGAGGAAGAATAGAACACTTATTGATATGGCAAGGTCTATGCTTAGCGAGTACAATGTGAGTGAATCTTTTTGGGCCAAAGCTATCAACATGGCTTGCTATTGTAGCAATTGCTTATATTGTCACCCGTTGAAAGAGAAGACACCATATGAGCTCTTGAATGGTAGAAAGACCAACATTACATATTTTTGGGTCATTGGTTGTAAATGCTATATCTTGAAAAAAGGCACTAGATTGGGAAAGTTTGACAAAAAATGTGATGATTCTTACTTGGATACTCTACTATGAGCAAAGCATATAGAGTTTGGAATTTAGCAAGTGGTACTCTTGAGGAAGTGGTACTCTTGAGGAAGTTCATGATGTTGAATTTGATGAAACCAAGGGTTCCCAAGATGATAATGAGAACTTGGAAGATGTTAAAGGCATTCAACTTTTGAATGCCATAAAGAACATGGATGTTGGTGGCTTGAGGCCTAGGCAAGTGATTGATGATGAAGATGATCAAGTGCAAGTGCTCTCTAACTCAAATGTAAAAGCTAACACTAATCGAGCAAGTACAGGTGGCTCTCATGACAATGTGCAAGATCAAGTGGCTAGTACATCATCTCAATCTAATGATCAACCAAGTGCAAGCAATGTTCCAATACTCTAACCAACTAATATTGTAAGGGATTATCCATTGGACACTATCATTGGAGATATTTCTAGAGGTATACAAACAAGATCAAGATTGGCTTTATTTTGTGAGCATTTCTCATTTGTGTCATCCATTGAACCAAAGAAGATAGATGAAGCATTGAAGGATGTTGATTGAGTCAATGCTATGCATGAAGAATTGAACAACTTCACAAGAAATCAAGTATGGAAATTAGTGAAAATACCAAAGGGATACAATGTGATTGGAACCAAATGGGTCGATAGAAACAAGCAAGATCAAGATGGGATAGTGGTAAGGAATAAAGCAAGATTGGTAGCAAAAGGATATACACAAGTTGAAGGTCTTGACTTTAGAGAAACATATGCTCCCATTACTAGATTGAAAGCTATTAGAATCTAGCTAGCCTATGCTTGTGCCCACAACATCAAGCTCTATCAAATGGATATCAAGAGTGCATTTCTCAATGGCTACATCAATAAAGAAGTATATGTTGAGCAACCTCCCGGTTATGAAGATGAGAAGAAGCCCAACCATGTGTACAAGTTGAAGAAGGCATTGTATGGCTTGAAGCAAGCACCTAGAGCATGGTATGAGAGGTTGAGGAACTTTCTCCTTTCAAAGGGATTCATAATGGGCAAGGTTGACACCACTCTTTTCACCAAGAAGACTGGAAAAGACTTGTTTGTGTTGCAAATCTATGTTGACAGCATCATATTTGGATCAACCAATTAAGACTTTTGTGAAGAGTTTGGGAAGATGATGGCTAATAAGTTTGAGATGTCCATGATTGGAGAGTTGAGTTACATCCTTGTTCTTCAAATCAAGCAATTGAAGAATGGTACATTTGTGAGTCAAGGCAAGTACATCAAAAATATGCTCAAGAAGTTTGGCATGAATGAAGCTAAATCCATTAGTACACCAATGGAAACAAATGGCAATTTGGATAGTGATGCAAGTGGCAACATGGTGGATCAAAAGTTGTATCGGTCTATGATTAGAAGCCTACTTTATGTGACCGCATCAAGGCCGGATGTCATGTTTAGTGTGTGCATGTCTGTAAGATTTCAAGCCTCACCAAGAGAAAGTCATTTGAAGGCTACAAAAAGAATATTGAGGTACTTGAAGCATACATAAAATGTTGGTTTGTGGTATCCCAAAGGAGCAAATTTTAAACTTGTTGGTTATTCCAACTCGGATTATGCGGGATGCAAGGTTAAAAGGAAGAGCACATCGGGCACATGTCAATTGTTGGGAAGGTCACTTGTTTCATGGTCATCAAAGAAGCAAAATAGTATTGCATTATCATCTGCCAAAACCGAATACATATCTGCCAGTAGTTGTTGTGCATAAATTCTTTGGATGAAGGCCACCTTGAATGACTTTGGAATCAAGTTCAAGAAAGTGACATTGCTATGTGACAATGAGAGTGCAATCAAGCTAACCAACAATCCGGTTCAACATGTAAAAACAAAGCACATTGATGTCCGCCACCATTTCATTAAACATCATCAACAAAAAGGGGACATTTGCATTAAGAGTGTGGGCACCGAAGATTAACTTGCCGGCATATTCACCAAGCCATTGGATGAGAAAAGGTCTTGCAAGCTAAGGAATGAGTTGAACATATTGGATTTCTCAAATATGTATTAATGCACACCCCACTTATATGGCATGGCTCTCCTTTGAGCAATCCAAGGTAAAAGTTAATTGGCATGGCATACATCTTTTGCTAAGGACTTGTTTAGTGCATCTAGTCATTCCTCACATGTTTTAGGCTCATTCATGAAAAACAAATGAATTTGATGCTTATATGACTATTGATTCTATGCTTGATTTGATCTAGTGGTAGCATATGACATGTTTGTAGGCTTGTGAACCTAGTGTTTGATCTAGAAAATAAGCTATAAGTGTTTAACTCAGCATAATGCAAGATAACCCTTAAAATGGGATGTGAAGAAGCTTGTCCTTTGATCAAACCGAGTTAAATATCTTTGGCAAGTATTCTAGATTGAACCAAATTTGAAAAAAATGATCATCACCCCATTAATTGACATTGATAATCTTAACCTATCTAAAATTTAGGCCTTTGTGGTCATTGATGACAAAAGGGGAGAAATTGCACAAAGATAATGAAAAGATGACAAAGGGGAGAACTTTGACATAGGGGGAGTAATATGACAAAGGAATGGGATCAATTAAAATTTTGAGCACACAAGTAGAGGGAGCAAGCTCATAAACCTGATTGATGTATTTGAATGTGCATTTCATATGTTTGCTTGCATGGCACAAGTTTTAAATTTCTATATCTATGCTTGTGTGGTGTATGCTAGTTTTAGGCTTGAATGATGAAATGAAAAAACTAGCATGCATAGGTTGTGTAACTAGACTTGTGTTTATTTGGTGAAAAACTAGACCCTTGCTTCTAATGTTGATCTCACGGGGTATTCTAGTTTTTGTGTATGTCTAGTTACTAATAGTGCTAAGGATGGTATATTTGGTGCACTCCGATTGGTATCACGCTTCAAAGGTCCATCTCTTATACCTTAGCATTATTTGGTAGACATTACTCTTCCACAACTCAAACCATGCATATGTGTAAGCCTTCAATCCAAATTCTTAGCACATATGTAGGGGGAGCAAATGCTACCAATGGGGTTCATGAAACTTGTTCAAATCCTTTACACATGGTCAAAATGCTTGAACAAGCAACATGGATTCAAATTTGAATTTATTCCATATTGAAAGCATCTAGGCCCCTAAGTGGATTTCGGTGATTAATGTCAATACAATATTACTATGACTAATGTGTGTTTTGCAGAGGCAATTAAGTTAGGTCATGGTAATTGAGATCAATTGGGCAATCAAGGTTGTCATGCCCCTACGATGGAAATCATTTCGGTTTTCAAAGGATGGACGACAAGGTTAAGGATGACTAGTTCTAAGTGTCGATTGAAGTTGGAGAGACACTTAGAGTAGTTTAGGACTTTGTTTTTCCTTTGGCCGTACTATGAAGGGGGGTATCAACGGGTAGCTTGACCTAGTTGAGTCTAGTGAGTTAGGTGTGGTGCACACTTGTTAAAACTAGCTCTAGGTAGCTCTTATGAATGCCTAAAATCCTTTGGAGCAAACTTCATTCACATATGATCGAAAGTTGGAAGTTAATGGAGGGTCAAATACTGACCGGACGCTGGCTCTGGTGCGACCCGATGCTGGCCACAGGGTCCGGTCAGTTCATTTGACTGTGAAGAACAAGTCTGGTGTGATCGGACGCTGGAAGGTCGTGTCACCGGACGCTGAGGGCCAGCGTCCGGTCGACTCCAGTAAGGGTCCAGACTTGAGAAAGTGCGACCGAATGCGTCCGGTCAGTGATGACCAGACCCTGAGTATCCAGCGTCCGGTCGTTTATAGTAAGCATCCAAGAGCGACCGGACATGTCCGGTCGGTACTGACCAGACCCTGACAGCATCTGGTCATCACTTGAAAACTGTTCGTGGGTTGAACTGACCGGAGCGTCCGGTCAAAACGATCGGAGCGTCCGATCACCCCGCAGAAGCTCATAATGGTTCGTTTTTCAGGCTGCCTTATAAATAGAAGCTCCACTCATGAGTGGAGTTACTTTTGCTCATTCCAACAGCTGAGAAACACGTTTGTGAGTGCCAAGAAGAGCAAGGTCCTAGTGAGGTGTTTGTGATTTGAGAATCCAAGAGTGAAACCTCATTAGTGAATCAAGAGTAGACAAGTGTGCATCTATCTTCTCATTAGGCTTCACATGGTCAAGTGAGAGTTCGTGCTTGTTACTCTTGGTGATCGCCATCACCTAGACGGCTTGGTGGTGATTGGGAGTTTGGTGTTCACCCGGCGGAGCTTGTGGGTGACCCAACTCAAGTTGTGAGCGGTTTTGGGTGATTCGCCGCGACGGAGTGTCGAAGAATCAACCCATAGAGAGCACTTGATCCTTGCACAGATCAAGGGGGAGCTACACCCTTGCGCGGGTGCTCCAACGAGGACTAGTGGGGAGTGGTGACTCTCCGATACCTCGGCAAAACATCGCCACGTTCCTTTCTCTCCCTATTTACTTTGAGCACTTACTTTGAGTATTTACTTTGAGCAATTCAATACTTGTTTTACATTCATAGAATTGCTATGCTAGAGTAAGTTTAGAACATAGGGTGCAAGTCTTTTGTGCATTGATTTGATAGAAACACTTTTCTAGGCACAAGGGGTTAATTGGGCTATCCGTAGGATTTGATTATTGCAAGAAAATTTAGAATTAGCCCAATTCACCCCCCCCCCTCTTGGGCATCTTGATCCTTTCAATTGGTATCAGAGCCTCATGCTCACGTTTTTAAGCCTAACCGCTTAGAGCAAGATGTCTCACGGGGATGGACCTCCTCCTATCTTCGAGGGGGATGATTTTCCATATTGGAAAATTCGCATGGAGGCGTACTTAGAAGCTCTAGATGTTGGAATTCTTAGAGCCGCCTCTCAAGGGTTCCCAACACCTAAGAATGCTGCACAACTTCAAGGCGATGAAGTAAATTATGAAAAATGGAATGCAAAGGCTCGCAACACCATCTTTAGAGGCCTTTGCAAAGATGTGTTTAATCGTGTAAGGAACCACAAAGATGCCCATGCACTATGGTCGGATGTTTGTGCACTCCATGAGGGAACCAAGAGTGAGCGTGAGGAATGCTATCATCTTGTGATTAAAAAGCTAAATTCTTTTGAGATGCTTCCCAAAGAAAGTGCTAATGAAATGTATTCTCGCTTAAATGTTCTTGTAGAGGAAGTCAATGGGCTTGGACTTACTCAAATGTCACCATCCGATGTTGTGAGAAAGATCTTGAGTGTCCTCCCCATTGACAAATATGGGCACATTGTGACCGTGCTACATCAATGTGATCTCTCCGCCGCTACACCGACACAAATCTTGGGAAAGATCAATGCTCATGAGATGTACATGCACATCATGCCACAAGATGGCTCATCCTCTACAAAGAAGAAAGAGAAGGACTTAGCATTCAAAGCTAGCCAAGATAAGGGCAAGGCAAGACTTGAGTATGAGAGCTCAAGTGATGAAGATGATGAAGAAAGTCTTGCTCTCATGGTGAAGAAGACCGCCAAGATGCTAAAGAAGCTAAACAAGAGTGACATCAAGTTTGATGGCAAGAAGAAGAAGTTCTTCACTAGCGCAAGAAGAAAGCCAATCTCCGAGATGGATTGCTACAATTGTGGCGAACTTGGTCACCTAGCTCATCAATGCACAAAGCCCAAGAAAGACAAGTTCAAGAACAAGGGCAAGAAAGATGATTCAAGTGATGAAGATGAAAAGAAAAAGAACAAGCCATACAAGAAGAGAGATGGTAAAAAGAGAGACTTTTACAAGAAGAAGAAGAGTGGCAAGGCCTATATTGTCAGCGACTGGCTCACGGACATTGATTCATCAAGTGGATCATCCGATGATGAGAGTGACAATGAGAAGGTGGCTGCCATTGCTATTGATCTTGCATCCTCACCGCCACCATCGCCATCATCCTCTACACACCTATGCCTTATGGCCAAGGGTGAACGCAAGGTAACTAAGAGTGATGATAGTAGTGATGATGAGCAAGCTAGTGATGATGATAGTGATAGCGATGATGATTCACCCACATATGATGATCTTGTCAAAATATTAAGAAAATACACTAAGATCATTAGAAAGAGTAGAGCTACAAATGAAAAACTTGATGCTAAAAATGATTCACTCTTAGCTAAGTGTGATACATTAGAAAAGGCTAATGATGAGCTCAAAGAAACAAATGATTCTATATCATCCAAACTCAAGGAGCTCAAATCTTCTAAGAAAGAGCTTAAAGATAAACATGATAAACTTGAGTGGGTGCACAATGAGCTTATCACTAGTCACAACAAGCTAAAAGATGAATATACAACTCTAAAGATCAATTATGATACCCTTGTTATTGCACAAGAATTCTTACCAAATGAGCCACATGATGCTACTAACCATGTTGTTAAGATTGATATAGCTACCTCATGTGATGATTTAATTGATGAGAGCATTGAGCATGGATCTAGTAGCAAAGGCAAGCAAGTGGTTGAGTGCAATGACTATGATGAGTATGTCAAGCTCAAGAGTGACCATGAGAAGCTCATGAAAGATCTTGAAGAGATGAAAAGTCACAACACCATTATGCTAGAAACTCTTGATCATGACAAAGAGTTGATCCTTGAGAATGAGAAGCTCAAAGAAGAAAACAAGAAACTCAAGGAAGAGAAGAACAATGATATTCTCAAGGAAGAGAACAAGAAGCTCAAGATGGAGAAAGAGCATCTCAAGGTGGGATTGAGCAAGTTTGCTAGAGGCAAGCATCTCCAAAGTGAGCTACTCATGAATACTATCATGAAGATGGATAGAAGTGGCATTGGATATATGGCAAGTGTAGAGAAGAAGAAGGCTCAAGCTCAACACCAACAATGAAAGCCAAAGCTAAAGCCAAAGAGATGTTTTGAGTGTGGACGAGAAGGCCACTTTGCTCATGAGTGTCAAACTCCACCACCACAACCCTTGCCCAAGCATGCTAGACCCTTTGCTTTCAATGCTCACTACATGCTTAGAAAAGATTCTAGTGAAAAGATGAAAGTCATGTTCTTAGGACCCCCCAACAAGAGTAGGCCTAAGAAGATTTGGGTGGCTAAGTCACTTGTTGAGAAGGTGAAGGGCCCTCAACAAGTTTGGATTCCTAAAGCTTGAATCTCTTGTGTGTAGGTGAACTACAAGACCAGTGGAAGTCATTGGGTTATTGATAGTGGTTGCACTCAACATATGACCGGTGATCCTCGTATGTTCACCTCACTAGATGAAGAGGTAGATGGACAAGAGAAAATAACTTTTGGAGATAATTCAAAGGGCAAGGTTAAAGGATTGGGCAAAGTGGCAATATCAAATGATCATTCCATCTCCAATGTGCTCTATGTTGTCTCATTGAGTTTCAACTTGCTATCTGTTGGGCAATTGTGTGATCTTGGCTTCCAATGCCTATTCACTGAGAAGGAGGTTGTTGTATCCAAAGTAGATGACAAACAAGTGATATTCAATGGATTTAGATACAACAACTTATATCTAGTTGACTTCACCTCCGAAGATGCAAACTTGAAGACTTGCCTATTCACCAAAACAACACTTGGGTGGCTATGGCATAGAAGACTTGCTCATGTTGGGATGAGCTCACTCAAGAAGCTTATGAAGAATGATTTGGTGAGAGGGTTGAAGGATGTGAAGTTTGAGAAGGACAAGCTTTGTAGTGCATGTCAAGCCGGCAAGCAAGTTGCAAACACTCATCCAACCAAAGCTTTCATGTCAACCACAAGAGTGCTAGAACTCCTACACATGGATTTATTTGGACCAACAACATACAAGAGTTTGGGAGGAAATCTCTATTGTCTTGTGATTGTGGATGACTATTCAAGGTATACATGGGTGTTCTTCCTTCATGACAAATCCGAAGTTGCATCTTGTTTCAAGAAGTTTGCCAAGAGAGCTCAAAATGAATTTGAAGTGAAGCTTAAGAAGATAAGCAGTGACAATGGCAAAGAGTTTGACAACACAAACATAGAAGCTTATTGTGATGAACTTGGAATCAAACATGAAGTCTCTGCAACCTATACTCCTCAACAAAATGGTGTAGTTGAGAGGAAGAACCGGACTTTGATCACTCTTGCAAGGACAATGCTAGATGAGTACAACACCCCCGAAGCTCTATGGGTGGAAGCAATCAACACCACATGTTATGCATTCAACCGCCTATTTCTTCAAAAGTTCCTTGTCAAGACACCGTATGAGTTGCTCAATGGGAAGAAGCCGGACGTCTCCTTCTTTAGGGTGTTTGGTTGCAAGTGCTATATCTATAAGAAGCGGCAACACCTAGGAAAGTTTCAAAGACATTGTGATATAGGTTTCCTTGTTGGTTACTCATTGAAGTCCAAAGCATATAGAGTATTTAATCATGCCACCGGCTTGGTTGAAGAAACATATGATGTGGAATTTGATGAATCTAACGGCTCCCAAGGAGCACATGAGAATCTTGATGATGTAGGTGATGAACCATTGAGGGAGGCTATGAAGAATATTCCGGTGGGAGACATCAAGCCAAAAGATGATGAAGATAATGTACAAGTCATTGACCAACCTTCTTCATCAAATGTACCACAAGATGGTGAAAAAGATGGGAGAGTAGAAAATGAAGATACTCATATCTCCCATGAGCAAATGGTGGTACAAGCACAAGATGTTGATGCTCCACAACCTCCTCCTCAAGTGGTCAATAAAAGAAATACACCTCTCCTACAAGATCATCCATAAGATCTCATCATAGGGAGTCCAACAAAAGGTGTGATGACTCGATCTCAAAAACTTACTTCATTTATTGCTCATCACTCTTTTGTCTCTTGCTATGAGCCTACCAAGGTAGAAGAAGCTCTTAAAGATCCGGATTGGATCAATGCTATGCATGAAGAGTTGAACAACTTCACTCACAATGAAGTTTGGACTCTTGAAGAGCGACCAAAAGGTGCAAGAGTCATAGGAACGAAGTGGGTGTTCCGCAACAAGCAAGATGATCAAGGTGTTGTTGTGAGGAACAAGGCAAGACTAGTTGCAAAGGGGTTCTCTCAAGTTGAAGGTTTGGATTTTGGAGAGACCTTTGCACCGGTTGCAAGATTAGAAGCCATCCATATCCTTCTTGCATATGCATCACATCATGAAATGAAACTATATCAAATAGATGTGAAAAGTGCATTTTTAAATGGCTTTATAAATGAACTAGTCTATGTTGATCAACCTCCCGGGTTTGAAGACCCTAGATATCCTAATCATGTTTATAGGTTGTCCAAGGCACTATATGGGCTTAAGCAAGCCCCAAGAGCTTGGTATGTGCGCCTTCGGGACTTCCTCATTGAGAAGGGCTTCACCATTGGGAAGGTCGACACCACACTATTCACCAAGAAGCTTGATGGGCATATCTTCATTTGTCAAGTATATGTTGATGATATCATCTTTGGATCATCAAATGAAGACTCATGCAAAGAATTTGGTGAATTGATGTCGAAGGAGTTTGAGATGTCAATGATTGGTGAGCTTACATTCTTTCTTGGTTTTCAAGTCAAGCAAATGAAAGAAGGCATCTTCATCTCTCAAGAGAAATACACAAAAGATCTTCTCAAGAGATTCAAGATGGATGAATGTAAGCCAATCAAGACACCAATGCCTACAAATGGACATATCAACCTAGATGAGGGAGATAACCCGGTTGATCAAACTCTCTACCGTTCTATGATTGGTAGCTTGTTATATTTAACCGCATCTAGGCCCGACATCATGTTTAGTGTGTGTATGTGTGCTAGATTTTAAGCTAGTCCTAAGGAAACACATTTAATTGCCGTAAAAAGAATCCTTAGATATCTTAAGCACACACCAAGCATTGGTCTTTGGTATCCCAAAGGAGCTTTATTTGAATTAATTGGCTATTCTGATTTGGATTACGCCGGATGCAAAGTTGATAGAAAGAGCACATCTGGAGGGTGTCATTTGCTTGGAAGATCACTTGTGTCTTGGTCCTCCAAGAAACAAAATAGTGTGGCTTTGTCCACCGCCGAAGCAGAATACATTGCCGCGGGTGCTTGTTGTGCACAAATATTATACATGAAACAAACTTTGCTAGACTATGGAGTAGTTCTAGAGAAAGTACCTCTTTTGTGCGACAATGAAAGTGCGGTAAAACTTACAAATAATCCGGTTCAACACTCTCGCACCAAGCATATAGATATCCGCCATCACTTTCTAAGAGATCATGTGGCTAAAAATGATATTTCACTAGAAGGTGTAAGATCCAAAGATCAATTAGCGGATATCTTCACAAAACCGCTAGATGAGGCTACATTTTGTAGATTGCGGAATGAGCTCAATGTACTTGATTTTAGTAACTTCACTAAAATTTGAGCTTGTGTTGTCCCTTGTATTCATTGTATTATACAACATGTTTAATTTGTGGCAATGCAAATAGGGCTTGTCTAACATGGTTAAGATAACCACTGAAAAGCGTGTGAAGAAGCTTAACATTGGATCAAACTTGACAAGCAACTAGATTTACTTACAAGTATTACATATGCATGAATGTCGTTTTGTCGTTTTGTTCCATTTGCCCTCTTGTTTCCTATTTTCTTAAAAAGAATTATAGCCTAAGGCAAAATATTTTGAAAAATATGAGGGTTTGAGAGAGGTCACTCACATCAGTCCCAATGGGTTTTTATTTGGATCTTATTCAAGTTGGGACTTGATTGGGAACAGGCAGCGCGAAGGAAGTTTGAAGATTTGCTGGAAAAGGTGCACCGGACGCTGTTGTCCAGCGTCCGGTTAGTTCACAGGAGGTGAACTGCTGATGAAGGAGTGACCGGACGCTACGTCTGTGCGTCCGGTTAGGAAGGGTTCAGCGTCCAGTCGATCGAAGGGTACACAAGTTGCACTGACCGGACCCTGCCTGCGTCCGGTCATGGACCACCGGACGTGTCCGGTCCCGATTCCAGAGGATTTGGACCTCTCTGGAATCGACCGGACGCTGGGTGGTAGCGTCTGGTCGCTACCACTGGAGCGTCCGGTCAGTGGATCTCACGCGTTTTGAGGACTCTTTTTCGTTTCCTTCTCTATTTCGCTTCGGATCCTCATAAAACCGCGCCTCTGTGTTCCTTTCCTTGACCTAACCCACGCCGCCAAATCCCCGTGACCAAGCCCTAGCTTGCGCCGCCGCCAACTCTCCGCCACAGCCATGCCGCGCGCCTCCATGCCCCTGCCTCGCCGCACCACCGCAGCTCGCGCGCCACCGTGCCAACGCTGGCCCGTCGCAGCCACCGAGCCTCCCTTGCCGCCACTGCTCACCCGCGCCAGCGCCACCGTGCCTGCACTTCTCGTAGCGCCGCCATGCCTCCCCGCGCGCCATCTTGCAACCAGCCATGAAGTGTCATGTGCCCTAGCCCCATCTCCTCTTGGTAAGGCTAGCCCTTTGTTTCAATTTCAAATTGCGTAGATCAATTTGCAATTCAATGCACTGATTTCACAAATTCTAGAGCCACCAGTTCATCATTGCTTCTTGTAACCCTAGCCCCTGCCGGTTTCGAGGATCCCCCGTGTGACCTCTTATCTTTTCTCGGTTCGCGGATCATCAGGTAGAAAGCCATTCGATTCAAATTCGCATCTACATTGCTTTCTCTATTAGGTTTTCGCATCTATTAGACATATGGTATTTATTTGTATATCCATCTATTCTATCATGCAGCGAGTCGGTTTCGTTGTGGTTCTTGTGGCAGTTGGCAGTCAACTCGGAGCCAAGCTCGCGAGTAAGGATTGAGGCCAAGCCTCGAAAGCAGCAGTTTGATAGTTGATCTTCATCAGCGGCAGTTCACCATCTTGTCAGCTCAGATGGCTCGCACCAAGAACGTTGGTGGTGGCCAGGTGATGATGATCGGAGGCCCCTGCCTCGCCAGCTAGCCGGATCTAAGGGTAAGTCAACCAAGCAGGTGACATCCAAGAAGCGGAAGTACCCTAATGCAGAGACAGCGAGAGCAGCAGCTGTTGCAGAGGCTGCAGAGCGTGCCGAGAGAGGTGGTGCCCGCAGCAGAGTTGTCATTGTAGATCAGCCAGTTTCACCCGTAGTCAGAGCTGCGATTGAGGAGGTTGAGCGTCGTAACGGTAGTCCAGCTAGGACTACCACGTTTGCAGGATGATGGGTTGCCATTGAGGAGGGTTCGTCAGCACAGCAGCAGCCCCCACCAGCAAAGCCCCAGCCAGCCCAGGAGACTCAGGAGGGTCAGGAGACCGAGCCGGCACCTCAGCTACACCACTCGAGTCGTACTAGTGCTACAGTTCCACCGAGGCTAGTTACACAGCGTAGAGGTTCACGTCCTCCGCCCAGACCTCAGGGTCCACCTCTAGTGGTTCACCTCGATTTGAGGGCCGCCACCACCAGACAGGTTCAGCAGCTGCGATTTGTTGAGTTTGAGGTTTGGTTTCCTCTGAGGAGGGATGAGAGAGCAGCTGAGGGGTTCTACACGCCACTGTAGGAGGATTTCTACAATGCTTATCTCAACAGTGGGGTAGTGTTCAGATCTTAGAGAGTCTGTCAAATAGAGTCTATTATGGCAGTAGCCAGAGAGAGCATTCGGCCATACTTGTCATATTTGTCAGGACTGTCAGATCTGATTGGACGAACGGGGATATATGTACCATCTTGGGTCCGTCAGTTTTATGCTTCGCTCTACATCGATCCACATCATAGATTCATTCACTTTGCCTTCAAAGGCAAAGACTATAGAGTGACGAGTGGCAGAGCCAGAGAGATACTGACTCGCTTACAGCTCTGGCTTCTTAATGCCATCATGCAGCAGACAGTATTTGATATCTAGGATCTCCTGCTTTCAGAGATGGAGGATACTATAGCTGAGGGATTCAAGGGTCGCAGGCAGCTTCCCTATGCTCACTGGATCACGTTCCTCATCTGCAGAGTAGTGCTTGATAAGCCCCCTGGCATGATGGATGAGTATATAGGTGCCACCACAGAGTTCCTAGCTTACAACCTATCACAGAGGATCAGGCACACCACTCCTCAGGCACCCAGACAGCCTAGCCATCGTCCTGACGTGCCAGAGTCCGTAGCTCAGCAGGATGAGATTATCAGAGGGATTGCAGCCACTGAGGAGGAGGAGCTAGAGGCACAGTAGGAGGTGAGCAAGTACAGTGATAGCTCTGACGACGACTACCAGCCTATACCTCAGATGCCTCCACGCAGACACGATGCAGAGGCCGGTAGCTCCAGTTCTACTCCACCTGCTCCATAGACAGACCCTGCTCTCATTGCTATTCTTGAGCGGATGCAGTAGGATCAGACACGCCAGGCACAGGAGACAGCTGCCCACTTCGCACAGTTTTAGGCTCATCAGGACAAGTTCTAGCGGCAGCAGCAGCTCATGGGATTCATGCAGCATGTAGTGACAGCCATTGGGATCCCACTGCCACAGCCTTCGCCCCAGCTTGCACAACCTCCTACCACTTCGTCGACTCCAACAGTATAGCCCAGTGGGCTCCAGAGTCAGGGACAGCCTCCAGCTCAGTTTGCTTCACCTCCTATACAGGTGTCCCAGTGGTTAGCCTCACCCGTGGTAGCCCCGCAGTTCACTCCATTTTAGACGGGCTTCACACTAGAGCAGTCTTTCTCGCTATTCGTGCCTGAGACGTTAGTCTCTAGGAGTCTTGGAGCATCCTTCAGCGAGTTGACCAGCATGCCTACTCCGCCTCATATGCATACCGCCGGTCCATCTACAGCAGCTCTAGTCGCAGTGACTACTCAGAGGCTCCCCTCGTCTGTCGCCTTGTCAGATCCTATGACAGACATACAAGCAGCTTCCCAGGCAGCACCAGCCCCAGCTCAGACCCTGACCGCTTCAGCGACACTTCCTGCTTCTGAGGGTCAGTCAGTTCAGAGCTTAGGGTCAGATGATGATGGCGCCCAGTTCCATCTTGCTCCACGTACTTCAGCGCCCGACTCGTCCGCTGCAGCCCCGCCGACCGACCCTTAGGTTTTGGTGTTTGACGCCAAAGGGGGAGAGGGCTTGAGTATGTAGACTCAGGGGGAGCGAGTTTTAGGGGGAGCTAGTTATCTAGTATTAGTTTATTATATACATTTGGAGTTTTATTTGTGTGATACACTATTACTTATGCATTCGTGTGTTTACTTTCATGCATACTATTATATATATGTGATAGTGCTATCTACGTGATTGTGATAGTTGACATGTGTGATTTCTACTTTGCATTATCTATGTCATATCACTTGTGATGCTGATTTGTTTTTGCTTCCGCGTTTATACTTTGAAGCAAATGAGCTTTGTTACTCGTACTCATTTGTTTTTGCTTCCGTGTTTATACTTCGAAGCAAATGAGCTTTGTTACTCATACTCATGCTTAATTCATATTCTTTGAGTACATTGTGTTGGTTTGGGTCATATAAGCTTGCCTAACTCTTTTGTTCTTATCGACAAAAGCTTATATGAACCAAGCCCTTCAAAAACCTCACTCCATAACATACTCGAGGTGGTATTGTCATCAATCACCAAAAAGGGGGAGATTGAAAGCATCTAGGCCCCTAAGTGGATTTTGGTGATTAATGTCAATACAATATTACTATGACTAACGTGTGTTTTGCAGAGGCAATTAAGTTAGGTCATGGTAATAGAGATCAATTGGGCAATCAAGGTTGTCATGCCCCTACGATAGAAATCGTTTCGGTTTTCAAAGGATGGACGACAAGGTTAAGGATGACTAGTTCTAAGTGTCGATTGAAGTTGGAGAGACACTTAGAGTAGTTTAGGACTTTGTTTTTCCTTTGGCCGTACTATGAAGGGGGGTATGAACGGGTAGCTTGACCTAGTTGAGTCTAGTGAGTTAGGTGTGGTGTACACTTGTTAAAACTAGCTCTAGGTAGCTCTTATGAATGCCTAAAATCCTTTGGAGCAAACTTTATTCACATATGATCGAAAGTTGGAAGTGAATGGAGGGTCAAATACTGACCGGACGTTGGCTCCGGTGCGACCGGACGCTGGCCGCAGGGCCCGGTCAGTTCATTTGACTGTGAAGAACAAGTCTGGTGTGATCAGACGCTGGAAGGTCGTGTGACTGGACGCTGAGGGCCAGCGTCCGGTCGACTCCAGTAAGGGTCCAGACTTGAGAAAGTGCGACCGGATGCGTCCGGTCAGTGGTGACCAGACCCTGAGTATCCAGCGTCTGGTCGTTTACAGTAAGCATCCAAGAGCGATCGGACGCGTCCGGTCATCACTTGAAAACTGTTCACGGGTTGAACTGACCGGAGCGTCCGGTCAAAATGATCGGAGCGTCCGGTCACCCCGTAGAAGCTCATAACGGTTTGTTTTTCAGGCTGCCTTATAAATAGAAGCTCCACTCGTGAGTGGAGTTACTTTTGCTCATTCCAACAGCTGAGAAACACGTTTGTGAGTGCCAAGAAGAGTAAGGTCCTAGTGAGGTGTTTGTGATTTGAGAATCCAAGAGTGAAACCTCATTAGTGAATCAAGAGTAGACAAGTGTGCATCCATCTTCTCATTAGGCTTCGCGTGGTCAAGTGAGAGTTTGTGC
This sequence comes from Miscanthus floridulus, assembly GCF_019320115.1. Taxonomy (NCBI): domain Eukaryota; kingdom Viridiplantae; phylum Streptophyta; class Magnoliopsida; order Poales; family Poaceae; genus Miscanthus; species Miscanthus floridulus. The sequence continues at coordinate 187,109,914 of NC_089587.1, read as the reverse complement.
TTGTTACTCTTGGTGATCGCCATCACCTATACGGCTTGGTGGTGATTGGGAGTTTGGTGTTCACCCGGCGGAGCTTGTGGGTGACCCAACTCAAGTTGTGAGCGGTTTTGGGTGATTCGCCGCGATGGAGTGTTGAAGAATCAACCCGTAGAGAGCACTTGATCCTTGCGCGGATCAAGGGGGAGCTACACCCTTGCGCGGGTGCTCCAACGAGGACTAGTGGGGAGTGGCGACTCTCCGATACCTCGGCAAAACATCGCCGCGTTCCTTTCTCTCCCTATTTACTTTGAGCACTTACTTTGAGTATTTACTTTGAGCAATTCAATACTTGTTTTACATTCATAGAATTGCTATGCTAGAGTAAGTTTGGAACATAGGGTGCAAGTCTTTTGTGCGTTGATTTGATAAAAACACTTTTCTAGGCACAAGGGGTTAATTGGGCTATCCGTAGAATTTGATTATTGCAAGAAAATTTAGAATTAGCCCAATTCACCTCCCCCCTCTTGGGCATCTTGATCCTTTCACATATCTTTGTGGAGGTTATCATCAATTACCAAAAAGGGGAGATTGAAAGCCCTAGTTTGGTTTTGGCTAATTGATGAAACCTATTTGGACTAATCCTTGTATCTAAGTGTGTGACTAGATAGGATGGTCCAACCCAAGTAAAGGAGCTAGGTGGCACTCATGGATGGAGATGGCCACATAAAATGAAGTCCATGTTAGTGGTGTGGACATGTGACGATGATCGAGCTCTGGGACTTGGAAAATAAGAAAGAGAAAAACAAAATAGGTTCAAGGCAAAGGTGATATCCATAGGGCCATTTTGTTTTCCGTGATCGAGACACTATAGAGAGTGTGATCATATTTAGGATAGATGGTCTTACTATTAAGAGGGGAGCTCTTATCGGACAACTCGATCGTCTAGTGCCACTAGGTGTTAAAATACTTGCATTGCATTTTAGGCCTAGTGCACATTCGATGAGAAAGTGATTAACATTTGAAAAAATGACTATGAAAATGATAACACACTTACAACCCTAAGTGTAGTGCTAGCGTAAAATTCGCTTCGCCATCTTATCGACTAATCACTTGTCTTAGTGTTGTTGTAGAATTTTTAATAGGCTATTCACCCCCCTCTAGCCATTAGAATCTTTCACCTTGGCCACTCTCTTGGCACCTCATACACTTGTGCACACCCTTTGGAAGCTGAGCAACACACTCCACTCACTTGTTCACTTGATTTTATCATCTTGAGTGAGATTGGAGAACCTCTAGTGCATTGCATTGAGTTGCATCATCTTGTGGCACTAGTTGGATGATTTGGACTGGTTGTGAGGTTGTTACTCTTGATGTTTGTCGACACCTAGATGGCCCAATGATTGGAGGATCGTTGAGTGGAGTTGGTGATTGTCTCCGACCTCGATCGGTTGCTTGTGAAGGGTCTTGTGTCTTCCTCGACGGAGCACCGAAGGCAACTCTAGTAAATTGCTCGTGTCATTGAGCTACCTCACTTGTGGATAGGTCCTTGCGGTGTCTAATTGTGTGGACGAGGTTCGTGCAGCACCTCTTAGCCGCCGAACCACCAAGTATTGGTCGACACAACAGGGACTAGCGTGTCGGCAAGCACGTGAACTTCGGGAGAAAAATCTTATGTCTCTTGTGTGATTGGATTTCTCCTGATGACTGGATTGTCTTCATCTTGTGATTGGTTCATTCCTCGACGTGGTGGTATAATCACCATACTCACTCTTTTACATTATTTACAAACTAGTTGTCAAACTCTTTAGTGTAATTAGTTTTGAGAGCTTGTCTTGCTTGCTAGTTTAGTATCACCTATTGAAGCTCTTTAGTGTAGACTTGTTGAGAGCTCTTAGTAAGTAGTGATATGGCCATTGTTTATGTCTAGTAATCATAGCAACTAGAATTGTTAGATAGATAGCTTGTAACCTTTATAGAGCTAGAGCAAAATTATATTTTATTATTTAAGTTACTAACCAGTTACTCTAGTGTGTTTGTTGAAAATTTTTATAGCATTCAGGACCTATCACCTGCCGCCGCCAACGCCACGCAATCACTCTCCTTACCAGCTACCGCAGTTTGTGTTTCCCGAGATCCGGTTGCCTTCTACTACGAGATTCCAGTTCCTGCGCTCGGCTCTAGCATTCCACAAGAATCGCAGCAGCAATCAGATCCGGCTCCCGTCTTCCCCAGATCCAGCTTCGGCGTAGGCGGCACCAAGGCAGCGGGCAGCTCAAACAACAAGGCTGGGTGATTCAGATAATCAGATCTCGACACCGCGGTACCAGTAGCAGCCACCAGTGGCCCATGGGCCCCTAGGCCAGTCCCCCATTGGAATCCGTGGTCCCAGTGCCTACACAATTTGTCCAACAAGAGAAGAGAACACGATTTGTATTTTTTCTGAAATTTGTGAACAATTTAACATATATTTCTCTGATATTTACAATCCATAGAAATAATTTGTAAATTTTTCTAAAAAAATTGACATATATTTCTCTAAGATCTGCAATCCATAAAAATAGAAGTTGTGTTATCCCCAAATTACATTACTCTGTCTAGTAAATTACATTAAAGAAATCATTGTAAATATAATAGTAAGACGGTGTAAATATAGCTAAAAGATATTATCAATGCATGAAAAAAAATCAGTTGCTAGGAGCTTCCAAAACATTCAGTTGTTGCCTAGACAATTCCTTTTTAAACTAAGTGGATTTAATTACTCGCTGTCCTTATCTTTGTGTTGTGTTCTTGTCCAAATCCATTAGCTCTCGAATTGCATGTTAATTCAGAGCCTAAAACTTTTTCCAGATTTTCAGTTATATTAGGGCCAAATATAATATCAGCTTTTAGTGTGCATACATGATGGCATGGTGACATGCCATGTAGGCAACTTGGGTTGCTTTGGAGCTGATTAAAAACATGATACAGGTTTAAAGTCTTAAATATGCAGTTCGAAAGTTTGTGAACCTACTATAAGAATGTGGGACAAGTCGAGACAACTGATGAAATTTGACTCTTTCAAATGTGACGTTATTGACGTCTCCATGAGCATTTCAAATTTGAAAGTGGGATTGACGTGAAAATATTTTTCTTGACAAAATAATTTAAAGACACTACGATATGAAAAGCTTAAAACATGTTGCGTTTAAAGATGATCTAGGAGTATTCATCATCAATAAATGGTCACGTATGGATGACCAGAGAGAGTGTTAAATATTGATGGGCAATCAGCATGTGGATGTGGCTCATGCTCATGCATATGCATCAAATGCATGCACCCCAACCAATAACTATGTGTTCCAAGAAGAAATGCATGCACGGTTTGAAGTTCCCGAAAAGTTAGTTGTTTTTAACTTTGACCAATTATATATATAAAAGAATATTAATATTTATAATACGTAATTAGTATGATTAGATAGATTGTTGAATATACTTTCATAATAAATTTATTTGGAGATAAAAAAAGTTGTACGTATTTTCTATGAACCTAGTTAAAGTTGATTAAGTTTGACCTGCACGTATCCCATATAACGACTTCTACCGTAGGACAGAGGGAGTAGGTTTTACAAAATGAAGTCGCGTGGAATCAGTTCCGACGTACTATCGTGGAATCGGTCCAGCGACAACAACCGATGAATTTGACTCTTTAAAATTTGACTTCATTGACGTCACTATGAACATTTCAAAATTGGAAGTGGGAGTGACGTGAAAGTATTTGTCTTGACAAAATAATTTGAAGACACTACGATATGAAAAGCTGTAAAACATACATACGTAGTACAATCAAAATCAATGATCTAATAAAGTTGCATTTAAAGATGACCTATTCGTCGTCAATAAATATTGACGGGCAATGAAGCATGTGGATGTGGCTCATGCATACGCATGCACCCCGACCAATAACTATGTGTTCGAAGAAGAAATGCATGCACGGCTTGAATGAAAAGCAGCTAAAAAATGAAGTACTCGTAAAACTATGCCAAGGCGGCGGCGCCGCGGCGGGCCGGCCGGCCGAATTTTTTTTACTTTTTATCTTTTTTTTTTCGAAAGTTTCTCACAAATAGACCCCTGACGGAAAGAATTCAGAAAATGGACCCTAGCTCGGCGCCACCGATGCTGGCGCCGAGCTCGGCGCCAGCGTCCCTGGCGTCGAGCCCCTGGGCTGGGGCAAACTTACATGGAAGGAAGCTCGACGCTAGTCACTCTGGCGCCGAGCTCGGCGCCGTAGATGCTGGCGCCGAGCTCAGCGCCATTGACGCTGGCGCCGAGCATGCAGTACGACGTGCGTGAATAGCAAAGTACGACGTGCGTGATTTTACAGCAGAGGTCAGAGGGCCAGATTACGCCAGAGGAGGAGGAAGGAAAGAAGAATCCGCTGGATCAGGGACATGCAGCCGGGCGGGCAGGGCCAAGCCTTACCGTTCGTGTGCCGTCCCAGACGGGTAGGGCTGAATACCAGACCAGTTTGTCGATGGATCAATTGATGCGCGAGCAGAAGTGAAATTTTTGTATTTTGGTCCCTTTTGAAAACATTTTAACCTAGCCTGTTGCGGGTACCGGGAAACCATTCAGAGCCGTAGAGACGATGCTACCGGAGGTAGTGCATGCCCGCTGCCTAGTCTGTTGCGGCAAGCCAAGGTAACGTCTCGGCGCCATAGGTCATGGCGCCGACCACTAAATTTAACCTAACACCCTAGTTTTACTGTGAGACGGATATATCAAATTTTGGCTAAAATTTTATATATCCATTTTGGCATGCTCGGCGCCAGCGTCAACGGCACCGAGCTCGGCGCCAGCATCTACGGCGCCGAGCTCGGCGCCAGAGTGACTGGCGCCGAGCTTCTTTCCATGTAAGTTTGCCCTAGCCCAGGGGCTCGGCGCCAGGGACGCTGGCGCCGAGCTCGGCGCCAGCATTGGTGGCGCCGAGCCAAGGTCCATTTTTTGAATTCTTTCTGATCTATTTGTGATAAACTTTCGAAAAAAGAGCTAAAAAGTAAAAATTCGGGCCGGCCGGCGGCCTAGCTGGTTGCAGCATGTACGTCCGCAAGACCGCAGCCAAGCCATGCGATACACGCCTGCCGTGGGTCGCAACGAATCTTCTTCTATCGACCCCGGGCCCCGTTGGGTGGGGGGGCCTCCCTCTAGATGACATGAGTGTGCCTTTAGACTCGAATCCGCACCGCACCGCACCGGAGGTCTCGTGCGTTCCAACCTAATCGCGGATCTATAACATGCATGCATATATGCATACCCTCTGGCCCGCATGGCGCGTGACGCCAAGGCAAGGCCTAGACACACAAGCCTAGCTACTAGCTAGAACGTGATGAGGCTCACCGGATCGAATCGGCTTTCAACGCCGCAATCAAGATGCCACAAGTCCAGGGATGGCTGCCTGGCCGACGTGACGGGTGCTGGAAGAGGCAACCGCCGCATCTCGCCGGATCGCCGATCGCCGCGTACGTACAGAGAGACTGCAGTAAAGGAGGCGCCGCGCCGCCGATATCCCTGCTCTCGAGTCTCGCCGCGCGACGACTTGACGCTGCGTGCAAAAGGCGTTTGTTTTCAGCTTCGAGCTGTGTTTAGTTGACGAAATTTAGGAATTTAGCTACCGTAGTACTTTTATTTTTATTTGGCAATTAGTGTTCAATCATGGACTAATTAGGCTCAAAACGTTCGTCTCGCGATTTTCAACCAAACTGTGCAATTAATTTTTTTCGTCTACATTTAATGCTCCATGCACGTATCGCAAGATTCGATGTATCGCAAGATTCGATGTGATGGCTATTGTAGCACTTTTTAGAAAACTTTTTTGGAAACTAAACACGGCCCTACGAGAATGGGCGCCACCACATCACACGGCAGTGACGGCAGGCGCAAACAACGGCCGTGTGGGCGCTGGAGAAAAAGGTTTCTATCTCTCAGGGGCGTCCGCTTTTATTTCCTTTGCTTTGAGTATCTTCTGCCGATCCTGGATCATCGTCTGTGTGACTGTGTCATAGCCTCATAGGAGGAGGGCTCTGATCCCGAGTGGACATCATTGCCAACTTTTTATACTAGTATCATGATGCAACTTTTGACCGCGCTGCTGCCCTGGATTTTTCCGTCGCCCTACAACCTGCTGCAATTCATCATAGATCCTAGCTAGTGTAAAAGAGTGGCAAAAGTGGCAAACCCCGCGGAAAATGAAGGTGGCAAATGGAGGTGTGATGGCTCCAAAATCCAAATGATCATCATGTCTATAGCTAGGGATATCTGTGGGCCTGGAAAAATTATTCATTTATAAAATCAGAAATCTGCTTCCAGTCCAGCTCTAGCAAAGTCACTCTGGAGTCTGGAGATAGGATTGGAGGGATCGGAGGTGATATCGAGAATCTACAAGCCTAGTTGGGCAGCCTTTCATTCAACACAAAAAAGGAGGGACCTTTTCGTTAGGCCTTTTCTTTTTCTTAGCAACTCAGCACTTGCAAGAAAAATGCTCAACAGTATGCACCAGCTGACGACTTTTCTCAAGGGCTGCTTCGCCTTTAAGTCCCTCTGTTTGACTGTTCACCAAGTGAATCCTCGTACTACTGTTGCATTGAAGTACTGAACAGTTGCTGGCAACCATGCTGGAGTGTTCAAATTTAGGGACTAAAGTTTAGAGGTGTCTCGTCGGGTGTTCGGACAGTAATAATAAAACAAATTACATAAGTCCTCATTAGTCCGTGCGACAAATTTATTAAGCCTAATCAATCTGTCATTAGCATATGTTTACAGTAGCACCACATTGTCAATCATAGACTAATCAGACTTAAAAAATTAGTCTCAATCTATACATTTAGTTTCTTAATTAATCGATATTTACTACTCTATATATATATATCAAACACCCGATATGACAGCGACTTTCCTCAAACTCTGGCCTCGCCAGCTTCATAATTGAATTCATGCGCTTTATGTCAGGCCTTGTTTAGATGCCATCCAAATTCCAAGTTTTTTTACTCTCTCTCCATCACATCAATTTTTAGCCGCTTGCATGAAGTATTAAATGTAGGTAAAAAAATAACTAATTACACAGTTTAGTTGGAAATCACGAGATGAATCTTTTGAGCCTAGTTGGTCCACGATTGGACAATATTTATCAAATAGGACGAAAGTGGCACTATTCATCGGGTTAAAAAAATTTACAAAGTGAACAAGGCCTCACTGTACGTTTTGCTAGCTAGTTGCTGTGATCATTCAAACTAGCTAGGACCATTCAAACTCGTAGCATTGCGTGTCTTGCTTTTCGCAACTGCTGCCGCTACATACGCAGCGGACAAGCTTTTTTCACCGTCAGCCTGCCCGCCCGGATCGTCAAGAGAAGCGATCCCGTCGGAGTCAATCTTCCTACGATCTTACCCGCCCGTCAGACAAATTGCTGGCATTCGCCTTCGCCATCGTGCAGTTAACTCCCCACTGCGGAGTGTCCTCTCCTCCTGCGGTCTACTCCGAGATCCGGAAGGGCCGAATCCACGACGACGATGCTGCTGTCAGGTGAGTGATAGTGTTCCACGGCGGCCACCCTTGACGAGAGGTCTTTTCCAGCGATTCTGGCATGGAAAACGCTAAGATTTTGTTGTGACAACATGCCTCGCCCTCCCGTCCGTCAAAAGCCAGCATCATTTGTTCTATCGTCGAGAGACAAAACGAGGTGTCGCCCTCGGGTTTTTTCAGGCGTCCGTCAGTGGAGGCAAGTAGCATCTGAGCCGATCCGGAATCGAGACTAGAGACCCTCTTGGAGATGAGTTCCGACCACTGTTTCGAGCATGTGAATCTCATTGGATTTCTGTACTGTTTTTTTCGTAATGCCACACACCATTCTAGGGAGCTCTGAGCTGAAGATGAAGCAAGTCCCTAGACAGGACCTGAAACAAGAACACAAACTGACCGGAAGTTTCTTATTCTCTTTCTCTGGTGTCTTCGACATCATAAGGTATTACCTTTTTTAAGGGACAACGAGAGATTTTCCGTAAATTTTATTAGACGAGGAAAAAGGATAATATTGATGATACAGAACCAATCTCTGGATAATCTTGTTTCATTAATATAGTAATTCAATCCAGAAGGCTCTCCAAAAAAAAAAGAATTTGCACTGAGTACTGGCTAACATCACTGACTGTGACTGACATTCTGAAAGCATCTCGTTAAATATTTTGTTCAACACTCAAACAGGTTGTTCGCTTGTTGGTTTCAGTCAGGGCTTATCAGCCAGGCAACGGCATTTTCCTCTCATAACAAACCAGCATCAGCTGAGCTTATCAGGCTAGAAACCAACCAGCGAACAGACCGAAAGAGAGACCAATTGCTGAAACTTGCAGTTGCAGACAATCCACTTTGAGAAGACGAAAGCGAAAATAAGCTGGGGGTGTGATTGCCTCCTCGCTGACGTGACTCGCTAATCTAGCTCCCCCTTCCATTGGCGAGATAGTGCCCGTACTTATCGGGCGAGATAACGATCTGCAACAGTGCAAGATCCACCCGCACAAAGAGACCCCGACATCCCATGCATGCTTCACCGCACTGCGATTGGATTGGACCGGAGATCGGGCTCGCATCGGAGCTGGACTCCGTCCTCTTTCAGTGACGCCATGTTTTGTCATCCGTCACCGAATCTTCAACGGCCCCCTCTGTATCCTCCTCGGCTCCAATCCTGAACTGCAATCCAGCCATGCCGTGAATGACAGTGATCTCCAACCTGTTCGGCTGGTGGTACGATCGTGGATTATTACTGCGGGCTAATTTAGTGTGAGAGAAAAATACTATTTTAACTAAAAATTTACGATCGTTTACGATCAAACGAACAGGCTACCCCTCGTCCCAGCGTCTCAGAGGCAAAGGCCACTCACTGGTCACTGCCACTGCTGCTCTTTTTCCGCATGGATGAGATGAGCCTGCCTCAAGTCCTGGGATTTTTGGGCGGACTGCTCTGCTCTAGGGCCTATTTAGTTCCTCTCTAAAACATCAAATTTTTCAAGATTCTCCGTCGCATCGAATCTTTGGACGCATGTATGAAGTATTAAATATAAATAAAAAATAAAACTAATTACACAGTTTAGACGAAATCTACGAGACGAATCTTTTATGCTTAGACTATGATTGGACACTAATTGCCAAATAACAACAAAAATACTACAACGTCGTTTTGTCAAAATTTCCGGTATCCAAACGGTGCCTAGGTTGTTGTTCTTCGGTATCGGGACGGGATACAGGAATGGTGGCTCCTGAGGTGGCGATGGTGAGAGTGAGTGAGTGAGCAGTTAGCTAGTTACCCCGCCCCGAGTGGCTGGACTGTGAGTCTGGGATTCTGATGTGCCTGCGAACATGACGTGTTGCCGCCCTCAAATCCAGTGAAATCTTGCCCCGGATCCGGTGCCGATTTGATAAGCTAGGCGAGGTGCCCGCGGATTCAGAGAGACCCGCCGCGGCCGGAGCAGGACAGCGCGGCAAGCGCATTACTGCCGCACGGCGCACCTGTCGATGGTTGATGGGGCTCGGGGCGTACGGCTGCACTATCGCGGGGCTTGGGACTTCGGAGAGCAGTTCAATCGCTGCTGCACTTGCAAGTGCAGCAGGCAGCAGCTCACATCCCAGGCTCACAATCCCAGACGGGCTCCACATCCTTGCAGTAGTAATTGACGGCAATTACTAGGCAGTTGTGCGGCGTCGGCGCAGAGATCGTAAAAGCTGCGCAAGTGACCAATGAGACTTTGATTGGACAGATTTTATGTGCCGTGCACAAATTATTGGACTGGCTGCTGATATTGATACGGTACTCCGTTACTGGTTGCAAGGCGTCACCGCCTCCATTTCTCGGCATAGGCACTGCTGGTATTTTTCAAAAGGTTGGTAGAAAAATGGCAGGTAGGTGAAAATTTAAAAAAAAAATCAGCAAAGTCATGCTCCAGAAAGATATACTACTGTATCTTCAAAGGCTCAAGACATATCTAAAGATTTGCTTCATGCAACGCTCTACAAAGAGAATAGCTGAAACAGAAGTTCTCTTGTACAATGCTCTGAATTTATCAGTGAAAAAAATTTGGCTCGAGCTGCATCTTCTGATGGAGAAGTTCAGCATATACCAGTCATTGACTAACAAGAATATATAAAATTGGAGGAAAGAGAAGGGCCACCACAGCAGGGTATTCAGCGTAGTGCATGCTAAAGGTATTTCCTTGCAAGCGTCCTGACCTTGGTATCAAAATGGGATGATGCGATGCGAGAACCAGGCAAGTAGAGCGGATTGAGGAATATCTGCACAACAAAATATTCACAAAGAGAACTCCATTATATCAGAAGAAGGAAAGGATGAAGAATATTGGATTGTACAAAAACAAAGATATCCAATGATGTAGGTGGAAATTTTTGTAATATGGCATAGTCATCACAGAGTAATAACCAGCAAAAGCCTTGAACTATATCTGACTATTAACCTTCATGTAAAGTTCATGGACCTCCTAAAAGAAACTCTTTATTCCATCATCACTCTGTGAATCATGAAGCAACATAAATCTGGTATGTGCCAACAATGTCCGTCAAAGGAAGCAAAAAGCTCTAGGACAGAGGATATATTGAAAGAAAGAAAGAAAGAAAGATAAACAGGACATCATGGCTGCAGCACTGATGATAAGTACAACCATGTGAAGCAAACATTCCATGGCTGCAATCAGGGAAAATGGTGATCTCTGTCGAGATTGTGCAAATCGAATAATCAGTTAATCACTATCTAACTTCTTTATTTTTCTAGTTTTTTTAGAATATATAAATTGAAATGACTTCTATAAATTGACTGATATCATAGTACGAGGATATGACCAGCAGTTACATATACAGACACGACAAAGTCACTGAATCTATCAACTGATCTCAGAAACCTGAAAATGCAGAAACTGGTGAACAAATTATGTGAAGCCAGAAACAAAGAAGTTAAAAAATAAACAGATGGCAGACAAAGTCCACTCACATTGCATTAGTAGTCCATGCAAGGTCCTGAACAACATCCAATGCAGCATGCAAAATGAACTGATGTTGATGAGCTAAATCTTCTTTCTGCCAGATGAAGTAAATTGAAGGATCACAATGAGCAGCAAACAAACATCACAAATCATGTTTACACTAATCATAAAACCATGATAACTGAAAAAGTGTAAGAAATCCTAGCATATGGTTGTGTACAAACTATTATCACCACAGATATCGTAGACAAGAATCTCGGCTGATACAACATTAATCGTAGAAGGAGTGTACTGAAAGAAACATACTTTGAGAGCAGATCCAACTTCAGCCTCATAGATTGGGATGTCATTCTTACTAACAATCACAAAGCATGCTGTGCTCGCCATTTCAACAAGTGAGATGGCAGTTTAATGCTCTGAAAATAGTTTAAATGCCTGCAAACAACAAGGCCATAAATATACAGGAGTACAGGACAGAATAATAATTGTACAAAATTGTTAAACATGGGGCACAAATGACAGAAATGAAAACCTACCCTGATTGCATTATATTAACACATTAATGACCAACAATGATACTTATATACAGTCCCTAGATGTGTCATTCCCACAAGAGGAATTCATTCCTAAAGAGGAAGAAGCATAAGCTCGAAGGCAACAACTATAACTGTGTTCTGTGAGCAATAATGTTGAAGAAACTGCCTTTCGCTTGTTCTTCAGCTGCCCCTTCAGTCAAGCCTGTTGGCAGCTCTTAGGAATTCACTGGGACTTTTCAGGAGACTTTTTTTCCAAATGATGAAACAGGCAAAACAGCAGTTCCACCACTCCTTCATGGAGATCTTCATCACTGCTGCTTGGCAGATTCGGAAGCAAAGAAACAACTTCATCTTCGATAGGCGTCGTCCTTCCCTGGAGTCTTGGAAGCGTCTCTTCTGTGAAGAGGCCAGGTTGCAGGCTTGGGTAAAGCCTCCCTTTTGTACAGTGCCTCCTTTTTCTAATAAATATCTACAGTGGGGGCCTCCCCTGCTGTATTTTACGTTAGAAAAAAACATTCCCACAAGAGGAACCATTGTCACTGTCGCCCATCTCACAGATACCACGGGATAAAGCACCAAACTACATGGCTACACCAATGAGTTCTAGTTTGTACAAATACTGATCTGGAATCATAAAAACAATCAAATAGCCATTCTGAATGCTTTCTTCAACCTCAGAACAGAAAGCCTCTGATACCTCACCACTGCAACATAACTCATATCCCAAAAAAGAAGGGCAGATGAGGCTGACCTCTACAGGCTGATAAGCTTAATTCACAGGATTGAGAAGGTCCTTGCTCCCACATTAATGTTACAGTCATGGACAAACTTGTTGAGAAATCAAAGTGCTTTCATCAAAAGGAAGATCATTCACTGCAACTAAATCTTGAAAAGCAAATTTTCAACACATGGAAATGTCATGTGGGGCCAACAGTACAGCCGCTGGCCTCGGACACGAGGTGCAGCCGCATGGCCTGAAGGAACCCAAGGAGGCTTAGGCGGCTGGAGGGGCTGCAGTCTCTAAGGTAATTAAGTAGAAGTTGAAGAGATTAAGAAATTAAATAGCCAGCTAGCTAGTAGTTAAGGGCTGGCACAAGTAGCAATGGAGCAGAGCTCCTATATGTACCCCTATACTCGTTGAAGGCAATCAAGAAAGAAGTTATTCCCTAATCTCCCTCTCTCTCTACTATTCTTAATCGCATCCCCTGCTGTGGTAGTCAGGCAAAAACCCTGGCACCCCTCCATTACCTGGTTCAAGCTATGAACTGAGAAGCCAAGGGCCTCCAACCCTAGGCGCCCAGGTCCTTGACAACTTGGTATCAGCTAGCCGGCGATCTTCTTCCACCTCCACCCCACACTCCAAACCAGCAGCCACCTCGCCGTCCACCCCTGTTTCACCCACCGCCTCAGCAGCCTCCACATCCTTGCCAATGGTTGAGCCGTCCACCGCTGACCTAGCCAAGATGATCCAGGCCCTCACCACCACCATGAACGCCTCCATCAGCGACCTTCAACAGCAGGTCGCCATTCTTCAGCAGGCGCAGCCCCAGGCGTTCTCCGGCTCAGGATCGCGTGGCTCAGGCCATGGTGACCACCACGGGGACCGCCCACCTCGGTTCCAGAAGCTGGACTTTCCCAAGTTCGACGGGAAAGCTGATCCGCTGGCCTTCCTTAACCGATGTGAGTCGTATTTCCATCAACAACGCATTGCAGCTGAGGAGCAAGTTTGGATGGTGTCATACAACCTGGAAGATGGCGCTCAGATGTGGTTCATCCAAGTGCAGCAGGACGAGGGTACGCCGTCTTTGCGCCGCTTCTCCGAGCTCCTCAACCTTCGCTTTGGGCCGCCGATCCGCTCCAATCCCCTTGGTGAGCTGATGGCGTGCAAGCGGACGAGCTCGGTAGCAGAGTACCGGACCTGCTCTGTGGCGTTGCTTCCTCACGTCGGCACGCTCACGGAGGCACAACGAGTACAAGCATTTATGGTAGGCCTGCAGCCGCCGCTCAGCCTCGACGTGGAAGTCCACAATCCGCAGTCCCTCGTCATCGCCATGAGCCTCGTGCGCAAGCTGGAGCTGCGCGAGCAGTACTACACCGCTGCTGTTCCAGCTCCACCTACGCTAAGGCAGGCCACGCGTGGCCTCTTGACAGGGCCACCACCACAGCTGGCCCTGCCAGCAGCCCCTTCCCTCACCATCGAAGGCCGCCAAGTGAAGAGGCTGTCCCAATCAGAGATGGAGGAGCGGCGCCGATTGGGCCTCTGTTTCAACTGCAATGAGAAGTTTGCAGGGGTCACAACCGCGTCTGCAAGCACATCTTCCTCCTTGATCCGCCCAAGGCTGATGACGACGACAACCCTGAGTAGACCGACACGGCGGTTGACAGCCCGATCATCTCACTGCTGGACATGGCAGGCGTCTGCTCCAGCGAGACCATGCAGGTCCGCATCCAGCTGGGCGGGGCGTCCTTACTGGCCCTGCTGGATTCGGGCTCCACCCACAACTTCGTGTCCGAGGAAGCAGTGGCATGCACCTCCCTCAGGCTTCAACCCTGCGGCAACATGAAGGTCATGGTGGCAAATGGGGAACAGGTGCCGTGCCCCGGCATCTACTGTGCAGTTCCCTTCTCCATCACCGGCGAGCCGTTCTCCACCGACTTCTTCGCACTACCGCTGGCTGGTTATGATGTCGTCCTCGGCACCGAGTGGCTGGCCTCCCTTGGCCCGATTCTCTGGGATTTCGGCGCACTCACCATGTCCTTCTGGCACTGAGATCATCGGGTATGCTGGACGGGCATCGCTGGGGGCACCGGCCCTTCTCTCCGAGCATGCAGCGGGGCTAATCTTTTACCGGCCCTGCTGGATGAGTTCACCGGGGTCTTCACCGAGCCGACCGGCATGCCTCCGCCTCGATCCCGGGATCACTGCATCAACCTTATCCCGGGGTCCTCATCGGTGGCGGTCCGACCGTACCGCTACCCCGCTTCACACAAAGACTTCAAGGATTTTGGCGCCATAGTAGCACCCCTGACGGCCCTACTAAAGAAGGAGGCGTTCACCTGGAATGAGGCAGCAGCGGCAGCCTTTGTCGCCCTCAAGATAGCCATCACTACAGCACCGGTACTGGCCCTGCCCAACTTCGAGCAGCCATTCATCGTGGAGTGTGACGCTTTGACACATCGCTTTGGGGCCGTTCTCCTTCAAGATCAGCACCCCATCGCCTTCTTCAGCCGCCCTGCTGCCCCTCGACATCAATCCTTGGCGGCATATGAGCGGGAGCTGATTGGATTGGTGCTGGCCATTCGCCACTGGAGGCCGTACCTTTGGGGATGCCGCTTCTTGGTACGTACTGACCATTTTAGCCTCAAATTTCTTTTGGATCAATGGCTAGCCACCATTCTCCAACACCATTAGGTGGGCAAGCTGCTAGGCATCGACTTTTCTGTGGAATACAAGGCGGGTAGCACCAATACGAAGGCCGACACCCTGTCCCGTCGTGACACGGAGGAGGTAGTGATCTTGGTGCTCTTGGGACCGCACTTTCACTTCATCGAGCGCATGCGACAAGCTAATCTTCAGGACGCCGCGCTGGTCACCATCAAGGAGGAGATCAGTTCCTCCCAGTGCGTGGCTCCTTGGTCCCTCGTCGACAGGCTGGTCACGTTCCAGGGGTGCCTCTACATCCTGCCTGGTGCCCCCCTTCTCCAAGAACTCCTCACTGCCATTCACGATGACGACCACGAAGGAGTCCAACGCACACTCCAGCGCCTCCGCCGCGACTTCCACTCACCGAACCTACGTGCTGTGGTCCAGGACTATGTGCGCGCATGCGCCACCTGTCAACGCTACAAGTCCGAGCACCTGCACCTAGCAGGCCTTCTCCTTCCCCTGCCGGTGCCAACAGCAGTTTGGGCCGACATCGGGATGGATTTCATCGAAGCTTTGCCATGCGTGGGAGGCAAATCCTTCATCCTCACCATTGTTGATCGGTTCAGCAAATACTGCCACTTTATTCCGCTGGCCCATCCTTACTCCGCGGAGTCCGTGGCGTAGGCTTTCTTCTCCGACATCGTGCGCCTGCACGGTATCTCGCAGTTCATTGTCTCGGACAGGGACCCCATGTTCACCTCCATCTTCTGGAAAGAGCTGTTGCGCCTCGCCGGAGTCAAGCTGCACATGACGACGGCCTTCCACCCGCAGTCTGATGGCCAGACAAAAGCAGCCAACAAGGTGATCGTCATGTATTTGCACTGCCTGACTGGCGATCGCCCCTGTTAGTGGCTACGCTGGCTGCCATGGGCGGAATATATCTACAACACCGCTCTTCAGTCCACGCTCAAGACCACACCATTTCAGCTTGTCTACGGTCGTGAGCCTCCCTCCATCCGCTCCTATGAGCCTGGCAAAACTAGGGTGGCTGCGGTGGCCAAGACCATGGCTGAACGCGAAGAAATGCTGGCTGATGCCCGGGCCCGGCTGGAGCAAGCTCAGGCCATCTACAAGCGGTTCTACGACCAGCATCACCGCGAAGTTCATTACAGCGTGGGTGATTGGGTCTGGCTTTGTCTCCGCCATCGTGCCCCGGCCTCCCTCCATGGCGTCACCAAAGGGAAGCTGCGACCCCGGTACTATGGGCCGTACCGCATCTCTGCCATCATCAACACCGTCGCCTACCGCCTCGAGCTCCCTCCCCGCGCCCAGCTGCACGATGTCTTCCACGTCGGGCTCCTGAAGAAGTTCGTGGGCACTCCCCCAGACATCCCCCCGGCTCTGCCTCCTATACATCATGGCACCACATAGCCGGTTCCAGAACGCGCCTCACGCACCAGGCTGGTCCACGGCGTCCGCCAAGTACTGATACATTGGCAAGGCGAGCCTTCAGCCTCCGCTACCTGGGAAGACATTGACAGCTTCACCGAGCGTTACCCAAGCTTCCAGCTCGAAGACGAGCTGCTCGTCGAGGGGGGGAGAGATGTCATGTGGGGCCAACAGTACAGCCGCCGGCCTCGGACACGAGGTGCAGCCAGGGCAGTCCCCAAGGGGGCGCATGGCCTGGAGGAACCCAAGGAGGCTTAGGTGGCTGGAGGGGTTGCAGTCTCTAAGGTAATTAAGTAGAAGTTGATGAGATTAAGGAATTAAATAGCCAGCTAGCTAGCAGTTAAGGGCTGGCACAAGTAGCAATGGAGCAAAGCTCCTATATGTTACCCTGTACTTGTTGAAGGCAATCAAGAAAGAAGTTATTCCCTAATCTCCCTCTCTCTCTCTACTATTCTTAATCTCATCCCCTGCTGTGGTAGTCAGACAAAAATCCTGGCACCTCCATTACCTGGTTCAAGCTATGAACTGAGAAGCCAAGGGCCTCCAACCCTAGGCGCCCAGGTCCTTGACAGGAAACCCCACACATCCTTAGTGCTAAAGGTAGAAAAAAACATTGTAAAATGACAGAAATTTTTGGGAAAGACGGTGGGACTAGATTACGATATCGCCAGCTACATCCTCAACAGAAATCCACAATAGCTCCCAGAGGCCAGAACCTATCATGCCATCAAAAGATGGAATCACGAGCTACATATTTTGTCCAAGTGCTGATAGACCAAGCACATCAGCACAGCATGGTAATAAAGTGGCTTGACAACATGAACCGCCCAAAACATGACTACAGCTCCTTCAGAACAATCGTTGGCTGTCCTTAGACTTAGAGCAGGCTAGGGTGTGACAAAGGAAAGCTACATCATTGCTGCACATTCTAGTTACGTATGAAGTGGGTGCAAAGTTGAGGAGGGTCTTCCAGAACAAGAAAGCTAACCTCCTCACCCAACTAACAAATATCAACGAGGAGGAAATAACAAAAGAATATGGGTGTTAGCTGGTGTGACCGTGTGAGCCACCAAGAGCAAATTATCCTGCAAGACTCTCTTAGTAGTCTTAGAGATTTGTAAGTTTACAACCTTATTTGACTTCCTTATCAATATAACTGGCATCCCTCAAGAAGTCAAGAGCCAACAAGGATCACAACCAACGAACAGTATTTTTCTCTCACAGCAAATCAGTCAACAGTACTTTCAGCCATGGCTTATCAGCCAAACAAACAGGACAGCGGTCTCGAGCATGTCTATGAGATTTGCGTGGATGTTTTTTATATTATTTTTGAGATTTGTGTGGAGGTTTTTTTATGCGTGAGATTTGGGAGAAATTTTTTATTTTTTATGTATGAGATTTGTCAGCAATTTTTTTAATATAAGAGAGAAGATAAAAAATGCTATAAAGACCGACACGTGGGACCAATTACAACAGTGGCTAATGGTGTTAAATCCATCATCTATCCCATCCTGTTCGTCCTTTCTACCGAACAGAAAATGGAGTCGTCCCGTTCCAGTCACATCCCATAATCCAGAGACAGGACCACCATCCCATTCCACCTTGTCCCCCAACCAAACGCTACCATCTTGGGGAGATGGGTGTTCCGGGGATTCCTTTTTTTCCATAAAAAATTTACCACCCTTCTTATTATTATATGTTGTTCAAAACAATACTTCATATTTTAAATTATAAGATATTTTGTTTTTTCTAATGTTACTATATTGTAACACCCTTAGTATTACGTGCTTACTTAGCACCGTGATTTAAGCCTAAGAAAATTTTCCGAAACGAGTTCCTCGAATTTTTTATTTAAAACGTACTTGTCGTGGTAAGGGAATCATATGTGACTTAGTGTTGTGGACTCGAATCAACGCCAAGTTAAATTGCTCGGTACCTAAAGATATTTAGGAATGTCCGATAACGATTCTAGCAAGTAAATGGCGAATGGTTTGTTCTATTAGATTAAGCATGAAAAGCGACATTTATAAATAAAATAAAATCCATAAATAAATAGAACGATATATATATATATAGCTTTGGAACCTAATTCAAATTCGAGCTTGTGTTAAAATTTTCCTGTGCCTAGACGTCGCAAATTATTTAAATTAGCAAACTGTTAGAGATATATATATAGGCATGTATACATTATGACGATAACTCTAAAACAAAGAATTAGAAGAAAGGGCAAATGTACTCAGCCATACTAGTAGCGATTGACTGTACAGGTTGACCGACTGCTCATCTCTTGCTTGCGAAGCTGGTGATCTGGTCCGAATTTTTATTTGGAGCATGTGGTTCTTTCCTCCTGTCCTCGCCATGTCTTTTTCACGTTCTGTGTACGCGTAGGTGCGTAACTGATGGCCACGCTACGCCTGACAACTCTGCCTCTGTTGTCTCGTCGAACTGAAAATCTTGCCGTGCTACCTTCGCTGCCTCTGCCTGCCTTGTCTTGTTGGCCTCTACAGACCCACTGCACACAATGTTCCTTTGCTCTTTCTTTTTCTTTACCGCACCCGTCAAGACGAGCACCCTCAGCGGCCGGCCACCGTGCGCGCAAGCCTCAATGATGCCTCAGTAGCTCCACGGCGCCCGCCTCGCCTTGGCGTTTCCCCACGCACGCAAGCTCCACGACATCGCCCGCTCTCTCGCCCAGCTCCTCTCGCTGCTGCTGCCTCACTCGAGCGCCCGCCATGGCCAGCCACCATCACCGCCCCGTCGTCTTCCACGCCGGCCTGTCTACCGTCGGAGCCAGTGATGCGCCCCCACTGTTTCTTTTCCCACGCCTCGTCCGCATCGGCCGCCGTGCACAGCCGCCCTTCCGTGCGCCCATGCCGCAGCATTCGAGCCGCCCCATCGAGCCCCGGTTCACGCTAAGACCCGCTGCCCTGCCCCACGGCGCCTCCTCTGCTTCAGTCCGTGCCGTGGCCAGGCAAGTCCGATTGCAGCTGTGCGTCTCCCCGCGCCGCCCCGTCGCTCGTCTTTCCCACGCGCGCGCGTGCCTCCGTGGCCGTGCGGGAGCAGCAACCAGTGGCGCTGTTCGCCCGAGTTCCGCGCCGCGCTGCTACTCTTGTCCGTGTCGGGACCACCGTGTGCCTAGGCCGGCCTGTGATCGCCGCCTGGGCTGCCTTGGCCGCGTGGGCCAGCTAGTGGGCCGCTCGCGCGCCAGCCGGGCTTGCCGCACTGCTTGGCAGGCCTGGGCCGTGCGGTGCGCCTAGGCCGCGCATCCGCTAGGCCGTCGTTGGGCCGCTGGCCATTCGCCCCACGCTGGGCCGGTCTGATGTCTGTGCGCCTGGGCCGCCCGCATGGTTATCGCCATTACTGGGCCGCTTTGCCACTGTCGATCTTTTTGTTCTAGAGAACATTTAGCTAATTTAGTCTCGGAAATAAACTTTCAAAATCAATATAAAATTGTGTAGTTGTCCAAAAATGGTAAAACCAATTTTGTTGAGTCTCTAAACTCATGATCTATCCGTTAGCATATTTTGTTCATATAGTGTGATAATATTCTTGAAAGCTATATAATTAATTTAAGGTACTTAATATTGTAAAGATATAAACTTGTAGGAATTGGTGTGATAAATTGTAATAGTGTTGAATCTGAAATTATTACAGTAAGCTCCTAGCAATATTAGGTACTCACTGTAATTTTTGTAGCTCCGTAATAATTAGTTGCTAAATAGGTAATGACGTCCTATTGTGAATAAAGATTAAATTGATAGAACGGAATAAAGAAATAACTTGGGTTTGTATAACCAAAATATTTGTTGGGAAATAACGTCTTATTCGACAACGTGGATACGTAGACTAGCGTTAGAGCTATCTCGTTAGGTTGTGTGGCATGATCGGATTTCTAAACATTTCGGCTGTCGTCGATTATTTACATCTATGCATTTGCATCCATGCATACCATATAGGTACGATGATGGGCAATGGATCAATTGAAGGATGATTGGGAATCCGATGACGGTGTAATGGTATTCTCTACAGGAGATGATGCAATAGGCTTTCTATTCAGTTGATGGCAGATGATCTGAAGATGCAGATACTAACTTTTTAATATATCTTACCTAGGCAAGTCCCAGTGCATAACCCCTACTTTTCTGCAGTTTAAATTATATTTATGCATTAAGTTTTAAGGAGTTGAATGAAACCCACTTGCATATATATATATATATATATATCCTATGAGTCTTACTAGTATGACAGAATCGTGTAGAATGCTATGCTACAGAACACCGGTAGAAGTCGAGTGATGGTTGTTACTCGCGAGAGATAGAAAATATATTATTGGATTATTATCACTTGAAATATATAAATGGCGGAAAGGAAAATGGTGACCGGGCAAGGATATGGTTTGGGTATTAGTGGGTGTAAGAGGTTGTGTCGCCGTGGATGCGGGGCATAGCTTGATTACACTGCTTTCCCTATCTATGTCGGTTAAGGACCGATCGTTGCATATGCCATCGAGCCAAGTCACAGATTTATTATCTCGAGCACATACTTATGTATGGGCGCTTGGAAGGCTTGTTGCTCTCTTATCGTGGGTTTCGGCTCTTTCCGGACCGACTGTCAGGGTTTTGTTTTTGGTGGAGGAGGTCCTTGCATCGCACTAAGTCTGGGACTCAGAGACGGGGGCTTGGAGTCCCAGTTTGGATGAGGGCCTAGGACCCCAGGACAGGAGAGTGATGGGTTGATCCTGCTTGTGCCTTGGGTACAAGTAGGGCATGTGTTTTCGGAGTACCCAGCTAGGGACATTGGTTCGTGAATCGCCGCCGAGTCAGTACGGCTTGTCTTATGCCTAGCACCGTAGTAAGAACTGAAAGATGAAAGATGGAAAAAGGAACTCTGATTGCTTACCGCTTGCTTGAAAGTAGCACAGGTGCTTACATAGAATGGTAAGTCTTGCTGAGTACTTAGGGTTTTATTCCCCCTATTGTAGGTGATAGGTGGATGCTAGAGCTGACCCTTGTGTGTGGATACCTCCTGGTGGGCTCAGCGAGGATTCCTTTACGCTGCGATCATAGTTTTATTTATAACTCTCACCAAATGTTTTATAAAGGAAAGTTTTATAATCTATTGTCATAGATTACATATAATGTTTCACCATGCCATGAATAGATAATTATTTCCACTGTAATTCTGATCACATGTTTATATTCCACTGTTACATTAAATTATTCATAACTCTGATAATATGATTACATTTTGCTGTTATGATAATAAATGTTAAACTCTGATGTACATGTAAAGTGATGTAAGAAATGGTTAAGAATGTTGTAAGCTTTATTCTCTCATTTGTGATCCTGATAGAAAAATATGGATTTTTGGGTTCTCCCCTGGGGTGTGCCCGATGGAACCGAGTAATTTGGTGTTCTCCCTTGGGTGCTTAGTGTCTAATGAAAGACGAGCACTCCTGAGAGGCATTAGATTAGGTGGTTCTGCCACAGGTGGTATCAAATTGCAGCTGAGGAAATAAGGCTTCGAAAACCTTTCCTAAAATAAAATTTGACAACAAATTCTTTTCAAAAAGTTAGTGCGTCTTTATGCGAAGTTATATAAGTAGCCCTATTACTATGGTTATGTATCCAGGATAGATGACACTCTGCTGACTTAGGTAGGTTTAATCAATTTTTTTGCAGGTACACTGACTCGAGCATAGTTCGATAGTATTGACTAGTTACAGGGAGAGAACGATGTGCTAAAAATCTAAGAACAGTTGCCCTATATGCTGGCAGAAGTGAAGGACGTATAGGACATGCATTCATACATATCCTGGTTGTGCATTGTAGTGCCGTATTACTTACAGATATGCTATCCATAGGTGTCACGCGTTTCATATTATGCATGACTAACTCATTCCTGCTCCAAAGTTAGGTCCGCACTGTGGCTTCGTGCTCCGCATTTGCCGTAGTTCACGCCTATCATAACCCACATCTCCCCATACCCCTTTCTGTGCTCCTGTCGGACCCTTGCCCTATAGTCGTACTAGTCAGCAATGGCATCGCACGTCGCTCGCCTTGAACGCGTGGAATTTGGTCGATTCGTTGTAGTGATCCCGCGTGGGAACTCTGGTGGACCGCGCCAAGACCATTAAACGCTCTGCCTTTATAAGTAGAGCCTGACTTAGCCATCGGTACCACCACATGGCACACTTTAGCTCGCTTAGCTTTTCCTTTGAGCCAGCTTTTTGCTCAGCCTTCCTCACCCCCACCGCCAGAAATGGCAAGAGCCTAGGTTAGTAGTTACTGCCTAAACATTGAGGGTTTTCCTAGAATCCTGCATGCCACCCTACAAAAGCTCAGAGTCAAAGATCGTCCTGAGTATGAGGGCCGTGAGTATGAGGAGCATGGCACTGAGTGGTGTGAGGTTACCGTCTACATCAGGAAGAGTGAAGAGTTCCCTGACCTCACTAAAGCCTGGAGTGTGACCGCAACCGGGTTTAGCTTCATTGACACCTACTAGGTTATGGCCCGCAAAGCCTTGTGGTACCTTTGCCAGATCTATGAAGAGCCCATTGCTCGTACCCCCATGCGGTTCTTTACACCTTTGGACAAGAATCGGCGGGCATGGAGGGCTCGCATGGAGGCTTTGCAAGGGCGAGATGTGCAAGAGGACAATCCCACCATGGTGCACTTGACCGCGTACCTACTTGCTCTGGATGAGTAGTATGACCGACAAGCCTTGGAACTGAGAATTTGCCTTTGACGAGTGGAGGAAGCCGAGATCTTCAACCGGATGCTCTAGGTGCAACTTGCCGAAGCGCATGCTAGTGTCGCAACTACTGAGAGTCGGAAGACTGCCATATCGGAAGCTCTAAAGGAGGCTGAAGATTGGCATGTCCATCAGCTGCGGGTGGCCTATCTTATCACCAGGGCCAAGCGGAGGATGCTGGCTGCTGAAAGGCAGGATGCCCCGATCTGGGAAGGGATTCCTGTCCACCCGCTAGAAAGAAGAAGAACTAGTGTTGCAGCACCACCAGCACCTCCACCATCGGAAGTGTCAGATGTAGAACCCTTAATTCCTCTCACTCAGCCATTGCCATGAGAAGATGTAGATTAGTTTCCTTAGGATGCTATACCCATAGTAGTAGTGTTTTTCGTTGCTGTCCTCCAGTATTGTACTCTTGCCGTTGATTTCGTCCGTAGTTGTTGAGATCGTCTGACCATAGGTGAATGCTGTGTCATGAATGGGAGCCTGAATGCCTATACGTTGTACCCATATAAGACCGTTTAGAATATGCATTTTGTTATTTCGCTGTGTTTATTGCGTTCATCTACCTTGAGTTTCATTAGATGTGCTTAAAGTTTTCAAGGACGATATTAAGGGGGTTACAAGAGAAGTTAACATTCAGATGCCAGCAGATCAGCCGTGATTGGATAATATTAGACACTGTATCGACTAATTGTGGATGTCCTAATAGAACACTTGAATCTCTTTAAAACAAATCCACCGTTGGATTTGAATTCTTGTCCCTTGTTGTGAAGGGAAACCTTGTTGTTTGAATCTTTCCTTGCAATACTTCCCTTATTCTGTGGTCTATGACACCACCGCCTTCATGGCGTGTAAGTTGGTAGTAGTTGCCTGGTTAATAGCTTATGGTGCCGCAATGACACTGAGGGCTCCCTGTGGAACAGCTGCCACATGGTGGCACTGCTCCGCACATGCTGGTATCGAGGTTGTTGACCAAGTACCTTAACCAAGTTACACTGTCATACCACTTTTGCTACAAAATAATTTTCCTTGGACATATTTAGGTGTTCAAACGGGAAATCCACAATGGGTTGATGTAATGGTGTTCTCTCTAAGTAAACAAGAGGAGGTGGTTTTGGAGGAAGCGTGTATGTCGTGCTCTCAGTTCATACAGAGGTACACATGGTGGGCAAGGAAGGAAAAGAAAAAGAAGAGTAGTAAGGGAAGTTAGTCTCAGATAGTAGGGAGTGATTGTAAAAGTGTGAGTGGATGTCATGTCTCAAGCCTATGTTTAGTTGACCGTGCTCCGCATGCTGGGTTATTCACTGCGTGCCCTGCGAACGTTGTCTGTATCGGGTCCTTAGCTCCCCGTTCTCGCATGGCCACGGCATCGTGCCGCACTCATCGTCCTTGTGCACTATGCGCTTTTGCTTTTTCTTAGCATTCGGTTAGCTCTTGACCCCCATGCCTTCGTCCCCATACTAGACCCCCCCCTTTTCCCCTCACTTCTTTTCTTCTTTTGGGAGACACGGTCGCCTGCACGCTTGCCTCATTGAGCGGACCTCTCCTCTCCTCTCCTTTATTTCCCCCTCTGCCGCTCATGCAGGAAGCACACCATGTCCAATCTTATCTTCACAGCATGAACCGTCTGTGTATCCCATCCATGCCACCTCCATTTCTAGTGTGTTGCGCCCCACCTTTGTTTGCCTCTATAAGATACCCTTGGTCCTTGCTCTTCTTCTTCATCCCTAGTCCCCTCATATCAGAGCAAAGCTACGAAATCCAGTCGACATTGTGAAGCTAGATTCATCAGTCTGAGGTGATGGTGTAATCTAAGGAGAAGAAAGGATCTGATTCGTCAAAGAAGTTTAAGCTCCTTTGGTTAGTTTGGTCTTAGGGTTCACAATGTTTGAGTTCTGGGAGTCCTATTTCTGGATCTGTTGGTGCTACGCCATGTTTTGGATAATCATTATCTTGTTGTTTCTCCATTGTCCTCGTCTATCTCGACTTCTGTATTAAGTCTCAGTTGTATTAGTGTCGGGTACCATAAAAAGGGGTCCCCTAAGCGAAAACCGAAAAAATTGCTTAGACCCTGTCAAAATCAAAGTCCAGAGACAACTGTTGGCTAACCCCTGGCCTTGTCCGAGGCTACCAACTCTCTGCCTCGCTCGAGGCCTCGCGCGAAAGGCCTCGGACGGCCTGCCGATTCTCCGTCTTGCTCAAGGCCTCGCACGTAAGGCCTTGGAAGAGTAACCGATTCTCCGTCTCGCCCGAGGCCGGCTCGGCGAATAGCCCTGCCGCCTCTGCCTCGACCGATCTCCCTAACAAAACATCATGTCCAATTAATG
Organism: Miscanthus floridulus; assembly: GCF_019320115.1. Taxonomy (NCBI): domain Eukaryota; kingdom Viridiplantae; phylum Streptophyta; class Magnoliopsida; order Poales; family Poaceae; genus Miscanthus; species Miscanthus floridulus. The sequence goes on along the minus strand of NC_089587.1, from coordinate 187,084,491 downwards.
CGACCAACCACTCCCATGACATCAACCGGACGATGGCTCAACATAATAGAGCGGCCGATGAGATGGGAAGTCGCATCAACACCATGCCATCCGAGATAGGACGGGGCAGGGGTTATCGGCCGCTATGCTCGATACTGTGACCACGACCAACGCCCACACTGCACTATGCTACCTAACCCCTGCTCTAGGAACAACGCGACATGGGGAGTCAAGTCCAGGTCGCTGTAGCCTCGGAATCAGTGTGTAGGACCAACTACTCCCTCTGGGCCTCGGCAATCCACTTTAGGGTCTCAGCAGCCTCGGGATTCATGCCCACCGAGCCCCCCCATGATGGCTCGGCCTCGGCACTAATTGAGCCTTAGCTTTTTACACTACTAGCACATAGTGACTGGCACATCGTCCGCCATGCCCTACGTCAAGCTATCACTGGAGCTCCCACGTCGCACAGGATCGGGTGTGACCGGCACATCGCTCTAGTGCATCAAGGACAAAGACCGCTCTATTGACCATGCCGCCACAGTGACAAGCTACAGGGCTCAGAAATGCCACCTCCGCTCATAGATGTCACGTAGCGAACGCATGTATCACCCATGTCCCCCTTCAACTATAAAAGGGAGAGACCGGGGCCATTTCTAGGGGGACACGGATAGACGCAGACAGGCATAGACTCACTCATTCGCGCAAGTGACACTCTGTAACACACGCGCTTCCCCACTGCCTGAGATCAACATCTCAAGCAATTCACACCGCTCCATGCAGAGACCTGGGACTAGCTCCCTCTCTTGCCCTGCTTGTAACCCCCTACTACAAGCACTTCGGTGCAAGGAATACAAGATCGATCTCTCAGACTGGACGTAGGGCACCTATTGCCTAAACTAGTATAAACCTTGTGTCTCTTGGCATCACCATCTAGGATTAGGGGCACGCAGTACATTTTCACTAGTTGGTTGAGGGCCCACCGGTCCAAAACACCAACAGTTGGCACGCTAGGTAGGGGAGCTACTGCATGTCATCTTCGTCATCCCGACAAGTTCCAGATGGCAGACCCCGTGCGACCACTGCATCTCAACATGGTAATCTGGTTTGGGAGCCTAGAGTTCATGTCTCTAGGACATGAGTATGATATGGTACTCCTCTCACCTAGAGCCCCACCGACCATCGACGACGTCATGCCCCAGCAGCCTAGGCGTAGGCAGCGCCCAGGCCGCCACTCTCATCACGCTCGCTAGGCATGGCATGGGTGGGACCACCCCGACCTCGCACAAGCTCAGGGCGACACGCCGCGCTCCGTCGGTATTCCATGCCCAGCTGTTGGCACAAGGTCCCTGGTTGGGGACCTGTCTAGCATGAGCCTAGACACGAGAAAGGTGCCGGTGGCGCGCAGCAACGCCCCATCATCAAGATCTGCCCCGCCACCTCCTGAGGAGTTGACTCCGGCAGAGCAAAGCACGGCGATGGTACCATCCCCATACCCCTTCGAGTTAAGGAATGCCATCGCCACCTATGCTTCTACGCACGCGGAGCCCTTAGGACGCCACCAACGCTTCGCCCTCGACCTCGACTCCACAACCTTGACCCACACCCACGCCAACTCCTCGGAGGAGGATGAGGCGTGGGCCAGAGCAGACTTTTCTAGGCTTCACGACCCTAAAGCTATGTGCTGCTTCTTGGCCATGAGCGACTACTGCTTCGGTTACTCTGACTCTGACAACGAAGACACTTTTGACCCCACTCACGAGTGTTTCCACATTGGGCTTGGGATGCCAAGGGCGAGCGATGAGGATGAGGGGGCAGGCAACCGTTCCCTGCTTCGCCAGGGGGCAGGCGACGCCACACCTCCACGCATCGTGCCACCGGCAGCACGGAACGAGAACCCCGAGGAGCTTCGACGCCTTAACTTGGAGTAGCTCCGCGAGCTTTAGGCCAAGGTCGAGCAAGACTGACTCCTACTGCAGCAGCTCCGAGACACTCTCGAGCAAGAGCAGCAAGCTCGCAGTGAGGGCGGAGCAGCCCAATGAAGGGCTCGTGATATCAATCACCGCATCAACAACGATGAAGGGGGCGAGCAACCCCCTATCTTCAATCGCGCTAGCCAGAACATCATGGCAGCGGCAATGCTACTCTAGACGATGCCCGAGCCCTCTACCACGGAGGGACGATGGGCTCACAGCAAGCTCCGGGGCCTCCTTGAGACTGCCGCGGTGCAGCAGGCTAAAAGTTCCGCCTCTCAATGGCGCGGAGGTGCCTCAGAACTTCCCATGGCACCGCCTCGGTAGGATAGGGAGGCCTTGGTTCGTCCTAAGCCTGCTCGGGCATTGACAGCCAATAGGGTCCCCTCGGTGCACGACTGCCTCGACAACCGATGTGAGGCGCATGGCGACCACGATGTGGTCAGCAGGCGATGGTGCCATGACAATGAGGGGCCTGCCCGGGGCTACCATACACACCGAGGTGGCCACTATGATAGTGGGGAGGACCGTAGTCCTTCTCCTGAGCCGCTTGGCCCTCGAGTTTTTAGCAGAGCTATTCGCGCTGCTCATTTCCTGGCCCGATTTCGGTAACCGGCCAACCTCACGAAGTACAATGGTGAGACCAATCTTGAACTTTGGCTGGCCAATTACCACCTGTCTTGTCAGCTAGGCGGTGCGGACGATGACCTACTCATCATCCGCAACCTCCCGTTGTTCCTGTCAGACTCGGCGCAAGCCTGGCTCAAACACCTCCCTCCCTCGTAGATCCACGACTGGCGCGACTTGGTAAGGGTCTTCGTCGGGAACTTTTAGGGCACATACATGCACCCTAGGAACTCCTAGGACCTCAAGAGTTGTCGCCAGAGGCTAGATGAGTCTCTCCGAGACTTCATCCAGCGCTTCTCCAAGAAATGCACCGAGTTTCCAAGCGTCGGCGACTCAGAAATTGTCCAGGCTTTCCTCTCTGGCACCACCTGCCGAGACCTTGTCTAAGAGTTGGGCCAGAACATGCCAACCTTGGTGGCCACGCTCCTCGACATCGCCACCAACTTTGCCTTGGGCGAAGAGGCCGTTGGGGCCATCTTCCTCGACAACGACGCCAAGGGGAAGCGGAGGGATGAGGCCCCCGGGGCCTCAGCTCCCCACCTCCCCAAGAAAAAGAAGAAAGGTGTAATATCCCGGCCCAGGGCTTAACAGGATTAATAGGATACTCATACCAATAAGTTGTAACTTCTTTTCCAGAAGCCCATCTGCAAATAACTCTAAGGTTAAGCGTGCTTGGCCTAGAGCGATGGGTGACCGATCGGGAAGTTCTTCCCGGGTGCACACGAGTGAGGACAAAGTGCGCCGCCTCTCCGAGGCCAGGCCCGCTTACATCTGACAGCTTCTCTACGATATAGACTGCCCTCACAGACCAACACATGTCTTTTCTGCGCACTTTGTCCTCACTCGTGTGCACCCGGGAAGAACTTCCCGATCGGTCACCCATCGCTCCAGGCCAAGCACGCTTAACCTTAGAGTTATTTGCAGATAGGCTTCCAGAAAAGAAGTTACAACTTATTGGTATGAGTATCCTATTAATCCTGTTAAGCCCTGGGCCGGGATATTACAAAAGGTCGCTAGGGGAAGCAAGAAGTCCTCGAGGCTGGCCTAGTCACGGCCGCAGAGCGCAAGAATCCCCGAGGCCCTAGAGGCCCTGGGCTCTTCGATGATATGCTTAAGAAACCCTGCCCTTACCACCAGGGCCCGGTGAAGCACACCCTCGAGGAGTGCACCATGCTCTGGCATTACTACGCCAAGCTTAGGCTCTCCGACGACAATGCCAAGAAGAGGGGCGCCGACGATAGGGACGACGACAAGGACGACGGGTTCCCCGAGGTGCACAACGCCTTCATGATCTTTAGCGGGCCTTCAGCGTGCCTCACAACACGCCAGCGGAAGAGGGAGCACCAAGAGGTCTTCTTGGTAAAGGTGGCCGCTCCTCGGTATCTCAACTGGTCTCGGGAGGCGATCACCTTTGATCAGGATGACCACCCTGATTATGTCCTGAACCCCAGGCAGTACCCACTCATCATCGACCCCATCATCGGCAACACCCGGCTCACTAAGGTGTTGATGGACGGAGGCAGTGGCCTCAACATCCTCTATGCCAAGACCCTAGAGCTCCTGGAGCTTGACCAGTCGTAGCTCCAGGGTGACATCGCGCCTTTCTATGGCATTGTGCCGGGGAAACGCACGCGGACTCTCGGGCGCATCGACCTGCCCGTCTGCTTTAGTACTCCCTCCAACTACCGCATGGAGGTCCTCACCTTCGAGGTGGTTGGGTTCAAGGGAACCTACCATGCCATCCTGGGGTGGCCATGCTACGCCAAGTTTATGGCGGTCCCCAACTACACCTACCTCAAGCTCAAGATGCTAGGCCCCGATGGCGTCATCACTGTCGAGTCCACGTACGAGCATGCATACAACTGTGATGTCGAGTGCATCGAGTACGCTAAGGCTCTCATAGAGGCCGAGACCCTCATCATCAACCTCGACCAACTCGGTAGCAAGGAGCCTGACTCCAAGCGTCGTGCTAGGACTTTTGAGCCCACGGAAGCCGTCAAGCTTGTCCCGGTCGACCCCAACAACTTCGATGACCGGGCGCTGAGGATCAGCGCCACCCTTGACATCAAATAGCAAGCCATGCTCATCGACTTTCTTCGCGCAAATGCCGATGTATTCGCATGGAGTCCCTCGGACATGCCAGGCATACCGAGGGAGGTCACCGAGCATGCCTTGGACATCCAGGCCGGCTCCAAACCGGTGAAGCAGCGCCTACGCCGATTCAACGAGGAAAAGCGCAGGGCCATCGGTGTGGAGGTGCAGAAGCTTTTGGCGGCCAGGTTCATCAAGGAAGTATCCCATCCGGAGTTGTTAGCTAATCCTATATTAGTTAAGAAGAAAAATGGGAAGTGGAGAATATGTGTGGACTACACTGGTTTGAATAAAGCATGTCCAAAAGTCCCTTTCCGATTACCTCGAATCGACCAAATCATCGATTCCACTGCGGGATGCAAAACCCTATCTTTCCTTGATGCGTATTCCGGTTACCATCAAATCAAGATGAAAGAGTCCGACTAGCTCGCGACTTCTTTCATCACACCATTCGGCATGTACTATTATGTGACTATGTCGTTCGGCCTCAGGAATGCAGGGGCCACATACCAGCGGTGCATGACCCATGTCTTTGGTGAGCACATCGGGCGAACCATCAAAGCCTACATGGATGACATCATGGTCAAGTCTAGGAAGGCCAATGATCTCATCGGCGACTTGGAAATAGCCTTCAGATGCCTCAGAGAAAAGGGCATCAAGCTCAACCCCGAGAAGTGTGTGTTCAGGGTCCCCCGAGGCATGCTCTTAGGCTTCATAGTCTCAGAACGCGGCATCGAGGCCAACCCAGAGAAGGTTTTGGCCATGACCAACATGGGGCCAATCCAAGACCTCAAGGGAGTACAGAGGGTTATGGGATGCCTTGTGGCTCTAAGCCGCTTCATCTCGCGCCTTGGCGAAAAAGGCTTGCCTCTGTATCGCCTCTTGAGGAAATCGGAACGCTTTTCTTGGACCCCTGAGGCCGAAGAAGCCCTCACCAAGCTCAAGGCATTGCTCACCAATCCTCCCATCCTGGTACTGCTGGCCAAGGGCGAGGCCCTCTTGCTCTACATCACCGCAACGACCCAAGTGGCCAGCGCGGTTGTGGTGGTCAAGAGGCAGGAAGAGGGGCATGCCCTACCCATCCAATGACCTATTTACTTCATCAGCGAAGTGCTCTCCAAGACTAAGACACGCTACCCCCACATCCAAAAACTGATCTATGCCATAGTATTGGCTCGACGCAAGCTACGTCACTACTTCGAGTCCCACCCAGTGACCATGGTGTCATCTTTCCCCCTGGGAGAGATAATCCATAACCGGGAGGCCTCGGGTAGGATAGCCAAGTGGGCCGTCGAACTCATGGGGGAAGCCCTATCTTTTGCGCCTTGGAAAGCAATCAAATCTCAAGTCTTGGCCGATTTCGTGGCTGAGTGGACCGACACCCAACCGCCACCTGCTCAAGTCTAGGCGGAATGCTAGACCATGTACTTCAATGGGTCCTTGATGAAGACCGGGGCAGGCGCAGGTCTACTCTTCATCTCACCCCTTGGAGTGCACATGCGCTACATGATTCGGCTCCACTTTGCCGCCTCCAACAAAGTAGCCGAGTACGAAGCCCTCGTCAACGGCTTGCAGATCACCATCAAACTTGGAGTATGGTGTCTCGATGTACGGGGCGATTCACAGCTCGTTGTCGATCAAGTGATGAAGGAGTCAAACTACCATGACCCCAAAATGGAGGCGTACTGCAAGCTAGTACGTCGCCTTGAAGACAAGTTCGATGGTCTCAAACTCAACCACATCGCGCATAAATTCAACGAGGCCGTGGATGAACTGGCAAAGACAGTGTCGGCATGGGCCCTGGTCTCCCCGAATGTCTTCGCCAGAGACCTCCACAAGCCTTCCATCAACTACACCTCAACGGCAGAAGAGGGCCCACCGGTCGAGCCCACTGCAGGGCTCGAGGCCCCCTCTATCACCGAGACCCCTTCGGTCGAGCCCGAGATCATGGAAGTCAACGTGGAGCCTCCCGAGGCCAACTAGGGCATGGACTGGCGAGTCTCATTCCTTGATTGCCTCGTTCGAGGAGAGCTTCCCGCAGATAGGACCAAAGCTCGATGGCTTGCTCAATGAGCCAAGACTTATGTCCTCAGCAACAGCGAGTTGTACAGGCAAAGCCCATCTAGCGTCCTCCAACGATGCATCACCACCGAGGCAGGTCAAGCCCTACTTTGGGACTTACACGTGGGAGCCTACGGGCACCATGCAGCGCCTTGGACGCTCATCAGAAACACTTTCCGCCAAGGGTTCTACTGGCCAACAGCTATTGCTGACGCCACCAAGCTCATACGCTCCTACGAGGGATGCCAGTACTACGCACAGCAGATGCATCTCCCGGCCCAAGCCCTCCAAACCATCCCCATCACATGGCCGTTCATCATGTGGGGGCTCGACATGGTTGGGCCTCTGCAGAAGGCCCCTGGGGTCTACACCCATCTACTAGTAGCAATCGATAAGTTCTCCAAGTGGATCAAGGCTCGTCCAATCAATCGAATCAAGTCCGAGCAAGCGGTGTTGTTCTTCACTGATATCATCCACAGGTTCGGGGTTCCAAACACCATCATCGCCGACAATGGGATGCAGTTCACTGACCACAAATTCCTGACGTTCTACGATGACCACCACATCCATGTGGCCTGGTCAGCCGTGGGACATCCTAGGACAAACAGCCAAGTAGAGCATGCCAACAACATGATCCTACAAGGCCTCAAGCCAAGAATATACAACCGGTTGAAGAAATTTGGCAAGAAATGGCTTGCCAAACTCCCGTCGGTCATCTAGAGCCTGAGGAACACCCCGAGCCGAGCCACGGGGTTTACACCATTCTTCTTGGTCTATGGAGCCGAGGCCATCCTCCCCACTGACTTGGAGTATGGTTCCCCGAGGCTACAGGCCTACAACGAGCAAAGCAACCGCACTGCCCGCGAGGACGCCCTCGACCAAATGGAGGAAGCCCAAGACATTGCGCTATTACATTCGGCCAAGTACCAGCAGGCCCTATGATGCTATCAAGCCTGGCACATTCAAAGCCGAGACCTAAAGGTGGGTGACCTGGTGCTGAGACTGAGGCAGAACCACATGGGTTGCCACAAGATGACCCAGCCATGGGAAGGGCTATACATCGTTGCCCAGGTGCTGAAGCCCGAGACCTACAAGCTAGCCAATGAGAAGGGAGAAATCCTCACCAACGCTTGGAATATAGAATAGCTACGTCGCTTTTACCCTTCAATTTTCAAGCATTATATACATTGTTTCTCGAAATACAATAAAGAAGCGTTCTTTAATTGTTCTAATTTTTGAGAAACCCCTCGAGCTCATCATGGGCCTTAGCGTTATGATAACGCCATAAGGGAGACTCGGCTCCGCCTCTACAAAGGTGCCCACTACGGGGCTCGAATGAGACATGGCTCTACCTCTGTAGAATCGAGCCACCCTTGGGGGCTAGAAGGGGGGACTCCCCCCCTAAGTCCCATGCACCATTTTTTAGTCATTTTTCAAAAAACAATTCTACGCCAAACTCTCTAGTGCACTCTGACAAATCGATTGTAAAAGACCTAAGAACCGAAAGTCTGTCTCAAGGCCAAAAGGACGGCCAAGTCGTGAGACGGCCTATGCCTCCGGGCTATGGCACTCCCTCACCACCTTTTGCCCGAGGGGCAGCTTAGGCTCTGAGGAAGTTTTTTGCAAGAGATATGTTCAAAAACAAGACAGAGGGCAGAGTCTCAAAAATACCATAAAATGATTAGAAAGCGTAGACGCATAAGTACTTTAAAAAAAGGCCCCGATGGCCACACACGTCATGGTACGATAATAATCTTAATTTATTTACATGGCCCCTTTGGCCCAGGTCAAGGCTCAGGGTCACCAGCGTCGGTGGACGGCGTGGGAGGAACCACCTCCTCTTTGAACAGCTTGGCTAGCGCTGTGCTGGGGCCCTCAGCTGCCTCCATCAGCTTTGTTACCTCCTCATCGGCCTCCTTGTCATCTTCAGCCAAGACATAGCCGTCACTGATGGCCTCGAGGTCAACGTCGGCGTAGCGTGAGGCGACAATGGCCAGGGCATGCTTGACACCCATGTGCAGCGCCCCCTAGAGTCGCTCGCGCACTTGGCCGCTCAACGCGGTCAAGCGGCTCCTAAGGGAGCTGCCTGACTCGACCCCCTCAACCTCCAGGGCCTCGCAGACGGTACGGGCAGCGCTCTACAGCGCATTGTGCTCCCTAATCTCGGCCTCGAGCACCGCCTGCACTGCGATAGAAGCCTCAGCTACCCAGGAGACCACCTTCTCCAACCCTACGCCAAAACAAGCAGGACGGGATTAAGCGCAAAAGAAAATAAGCCAAACAGGGGCGAAGGCCTATGGGACTCACCCTCGGCTTTCTCTTTCTAGTGTTGGACCTCAACCAGGGAGGCCTCGGCTTTCTCCTTCCAGCCCTGGACCTCAACCCAAGATGCCTCAGCCACCCTAGAAGCCTCCTTCTCCAGCTTTGCATCACACCAGGGAGTTAGGGGTCGAACACAAGAAAAACGAATAAAACAAGGGGAACAGGACTCACCCTTGGCCTTTCCCTTCTAGACCAGAGCCTCGGTCCGGGAGGCCTCGGCCACCTTGAGGGCCTCTGCCAGGACGCCTTTCATCAGCAGGTGTGCGCCCTGCTCTACCCCTAGCTGCCCAGCGAGGGCCTTGGCAGAGGCCATCGCTTCTTCAGCCCGGGACCTGAAGGTGTCCCGATCACCAGCTGCCCGGGTCAGCTCCTCCTCCAACTCCTTGATCCACGCCACCAAAGGGGTGGCCTGCTCTCGAGCAGTGGCCGCCTCGGCCTTCATATTAGCACAGCAAAGGCAGAGGTCCTCCACCTCCATGCTCTATGCCGATAGAAGCTCATTGGCATTGGCGAGCAAGTCCTTCTGCTGCCAAAGCTGGTCCTAGACGTCCCTCTCCCACCAGAGGAACAATGACTTCTCGAGGGACCGGGCCTTGAGCTCCTGATAGGTAGAACAGACGTCAAGCACTATGAGAAGACTTGGGAAAAAATGACACCGCACGAGAAAAGAAGGCGTGTACCTGGGCGACCCTGGGCAGATCGTCGCCCACGATGGACAGTGCTGTCCACAGCGACCGCTCTGCCAGACGGCGGTATTGCTTGAAGGTGTCCCAACGCCCCCCCTCAGTCGCGTCCTCGAGGGCGAACAGAGGCTCACCCTCAGGGTCATCCTGGCTCCACTACAAGACACACGGGTGATCCCACCCATGGGGCTCGGGTTGTACCCACACGAGGGCCAAGCTTCCCTCGCCAGAGATCGGAGCTAGCTGCTCCATGGTGCTGGCCGCCTTGGCATCCGCCACCTCCTTCCCCCGAGAAGTATCGTCGGAGATCAAATGGACCTCCACTTCCTGGGCGCTCTCCTACAATGGTGGTGGGCCTTGGACCGGCGGTGGTATTGAGGCTTGCCCCACCTCCGTCTCCACTCCCTGGGCCGTCGGCTTCGCCGCGCTCACTCCGATCCCCGCCACTTCGGCCTCGGTGGTCCTGGGCGCCCCAGCCTCCATCGCCTCAGCCTCGGAAGACCGGGGGGCCTTGGCCTCACCCTCGGTGGCCTCGGCAACTGAGGGTGCCTCGGCCCCATCTGACTCACGAGCCTCGGCCACGCGGGGCGTAGGCTTCTCCTCCCCCGCTTGCCTTGTGGCCGCCTCCGCAGCCTCTCCCTGGGCGACCGGCTCCTTTGGGTCGGTCCTCACTATCGCCGCGCCATGTTGTATGGCGGCTTGCGCCTCCACCACCCATTGGGCGGTGGAGCTGGTGCTCACCTTGAGCGCCTTACATGGCACCAAGGCGGGCACTTTTGCCTGACGCTTTCGGCTGAAAGCAAAACTTCGACAAGGTCAGCATACGACCAAGGAACGAATGGGAGATGCTGCCAACTTTGCTGAAAAAACACTCACCTCGAACAAGGCACAACCACTTCGGCACTGTGTCCCTCCTCTGCAATGGTGGTGGCATGGCCTCTGTGTCCACTGGTGCTAGCTGACCCTCACCGAACTCCAGCGCCCCCTCGACCCTCTACGGGGGTAGTTGCATTGCCCCCGTAGCCGCCTGTTCCACCTCTACCGTCGAGCCCATCGGGCTGATGGCACGCTTCCCTAACGCCCATGCCTCGGGCGTGTCGGCCTCGGCCTCAGGGCAAGCAATCACCGGCCTCGAGGCGCCCTCCCCTCCTCCTCCTGGGAACGCAGGGCCGCTCGCTGATGCCTCAACATCTGGGAGATGGTACAGGGGACCCCGCCCCACCTCGCTCTCATCATCTTCACCCGAAGAGTCTGTCGATAGTGACGGCGATGGAGATGCCTCCACCGGGAGATTGTCCTGCCTCTGCTGCCGATGGCACTTCTCTAGCTCCTCGCGCTTAAGGATCTTCCTCTTGCGCTTTGCCTCCTCGGCATCCTTCCGCTTCTTCTGCGCCTTGGCGTGCGCCCGCTGCTCTGCATCCTCGAGAACGGGCGGCGGGGAGGCTCGCACGTCTCTCATCCCCTGTAGGAACGGCGAACACAAATAAGGAAATGGGAAACAGTGAGGAACGAGGAGGCCTCGGGGGCCGTAGCAGTGTGTGACTTACCAGAGAGAGGTACCCCCATGATGGGCACATCATGAATGGGGTCAGACCACCAATCTTCAGCCACCCCTCCACTGTCTCCCTCACCCAATGCAGAATCTCCTCGTCAGAGAGGGCAATGGCATACATCTGGATGCCCTCGATTGGCTCATCCGATGTCATCTTGAATAGGCGTCGCCGCCGAGCCATCAGCGGCAGCAACCTCCGGTGGTGGAAGGCAGCCATGACCATAGCCGCCATAAGGCTACAGCTCCACAGCCTCTTCAGTCCCTCTAGGAGTGGCTGCAGCTTGGGCTGATCAGCCACCGGGACACCGTACCTCCACTTCTCCAGTAGGCTCTCTAGGACCCGCCCGGTATAGGGGGGAAGTCCGCTGTCGTCGTTGCAAAGGTAGAACCAGTTGTTGTACCCATGACGGTTGGACGACGTAAGCTGGGCTAGGATGTAGAGGTGCTGCCGGTCTTGGCGTACTTGGAGAGTGCACCCACTGGCCCTCATCGCCTTCTGCATGCCCATCGTGCCCGTCGGCTTGGTGGTGAGCCCTGCCCAGAAGAGGTGGAGCCACAGCTCCTAATGGGGGGCGATGCCCAAGTACCCTTCACAGATGGCGATGAAGATGGCCGCCTACGTGATGGAGTTGGGGTTGAAGTTGTGAAGCTCCACACCATAGTAATGCGAGAGCGCCCACATGAACCGGTCCATCGGTAGGCCGAGACCACGCTCGTGGAAAGACACGAAGCTCATGATGTACCCATCGTGTGGCCTTGGCTCTGGCTCGCCCAATGGAGCAATCCACTCTGGCCTGTTGGGGTCGATAACCAGGCGGAGAAGGCCATCGTCGACGAGCGACTGCAGCGTCTCCATGGACACATCGGACGGACCCCAAGGGTCCTCCTAGAGGACAACAGCGCTGCCGGCCATTACGTGGTGGAAAATGCGGCTACGGCGGTAAGGCTCGCTCTCTCTCTCTCTCTCCCTCTCCCTTCTCCCTTCTTCTCCCCGGCGCTCTCTGTTCCTAGCAACGGCTTGAGGGCAACAAAAGCAAATGCAGGCAAGGTAAGGAGCAGAGGGGCGAGGCTCGTTACGTATTTATACAGGAAGGGGGTGAAATGGACGGGCGATGAAATCGAGGCACGCGGCCACCTTTTCCTTATTAATCGCACGCACAGTTATGTCCCATCCACTGACACCGCATCGCATCTAACCACAGCAGCGGTAGGTGCCGTTCTGCCTCCCCGAGAAAGCTGCCTCAAAAGGCACACCTGCCATTGTCAGCCGATGGGAGGGGAATATCCCCCACCCGATTCCTTTTAGAAGAAGGAACTGGGCACCGAGCCTGTTACGGTCTAGGGGTTCGAAGGCTGGGCCCCCGAGGGTCTCGACAGCTGCCCTAGGACAATAGAGTTAGGGACAACTATGGGCGAGCCCATACATGGTCAAGGCCTGAGCAAGTGATCGCTCGGGATGCCCTAAGTCATGTCCGAGACTGGTAGGGAGGTCTCCGAATGGGATCCCACCGTAGGGAGGCATCAAGCCCCTGGGGCTAATCGAATGGCCCTAGGACCCACTAGAGAAGCCCTCTGGTACTTTTGGAGTGCGTCTCTAGACCGCTAGCCAACCCCTATCGAATGAGGCATGGGCCTCCACTTGGACTTACCCGATAACAGCTCACTGGAAGTGCCATGGCTCGCGCCCACCGAGGGTAGCCTGGCATATTTCACCCCTCCTTCCAAACGAAAAGGATACGCGAGGGTCACACAAAAAGCTAGGGGAACTCCTGATCGCCCTCTCGCTCCATGCAGAGGCTTGGGGGCTCTTCCTGCAACCTTGCCGAGACCCAGCGACCCAGGCTTACACTCGAGGGCTTGGCAAACAACCCCTTCTTCCGAATGAAAAGGATGTGTGAGGGTCACACAAAAAGCCAGGGGAACTCCTGATTGCCCTCTCGCTCCATGTGGAGGCACAGGGGCTCTTCTTGCAACATTACCGAGACCCAGCGACCTAGGCTCGCACTCGAGGGATCAGCAAATAACCCCTCCTTCCAAACAAAAAGGATGCGCGAGGGTCACACAAAAAGCTAGGGGAACTCCTGATCGCCCTCTCGCTCCGTGCAGAGCCTTGGGGGCTCTTCCTACAGCCTTGCCGAGACCCAGCGACCTAGGCTCGCACTCGAGGGCTCGGCAAACAACCCCTCCTTCCAAACGAAAAAGATGCGCGAGGGTCACACAAAAAGCCAGGTGAACTCCTGACCACCCTCTTGCTCCATGTGGAGGCTCGGAGGCTCTTCCTGCACCTAGGACAAAGACAAGCAACCCAAGCTCACACTCGGAGGCTCGAAAAAACACAATAAAGGGCACCAAGCCCGTTACGGTCCAGGGGTTCGAAGGATGGGCCCTCAAAGGTTTCAACAACCGTCTTAGGACAAACAGAGTCAGAGATGACTATGGGTGAGCCCATACATGGCCAAGGCCCAAGCAAGCAAATGCTTGGGATGCCCTAAGTCATGTCTGAGACCGGTAGGGAAGTCTCTAAATGGGATCCCAGCACAGGGAGGCGCCGAGCCCCTAGGGCCCATCGAACAGCCCTAGGACCCACTAGAGAAGCCCTCTGGTACTTTTGGAGTGCGTCTCTAGACCACTAGCCGACCCTTATCGAACGGGGCATGGGCCTCCACTCGGACTTACCCGATAACAGCTCACCGGAGGTGTCACTGCTCACGCCCACCGAGGGTAGCTTGGCATCCTCCACCCCTCCTTCCGAATGAAAAAGATGCGTGAGGGTCGCACAAAAAAGACAGGGAAACTCCTAATCGCCCTCTTGCTCCGCGCAGAGGCTCGGGGGCCCTACCTGCAACCAAGCCGAAGACCAAGCGACCCGAGCTCGCACTCATGGGCTCAGCAAACGCAATGAAACCCTTCGTACGATGTGAGAAAAGCCCCTAGAGGAATAAATCCACTCCTCTAGGTCCTCGGGGGCTACACCTGGTGGGTGCGCTTGCACGCACCCACCGAGGCCTCTAATACGAAACACCATCCTGCCAGGAGCTGTCGTGAGCCGAGTCTCGTCAAAACCTCAAGGAGAGCGCTCACATTCTCTCTGAGGCTCGGGAGCTACTGTTGGGTACCATAAAAAGGGCCCCCCTAAGCAAAAACTAAAAAAATTGCTTAGACCCTATCAAAATCAAAGCCAAGAGACAACTGTTGGCTAACCCCCGGCCTTGTCTGAGGCTATTGACTCTCCGCCTCACTCGAGGCCTCGCACGAAAGGCCTCGAATGGCCTGCCGATTCTCCGCCTCGCTCGAGGCCTCGCACGAAAGGCCTCGGATAGGCTACCAATTCTCCATCTCGCTTGAGGCCTCGCACGTAAGGCCTTGGACGAGTAACCGATTCTCTGTCTCGCCTGAGGCTGGCTCGGCGAATAGCCCCACCGCCTCTGCCTCGACCGATCTCCCTGACAGAACGTCACATCTAATTAATGCGACCAACCACTCCCGCGACATCAGCTGGACGACGACTCAACATAGTAGAGCGACCGACGAGACAGAAAGTCGCATCAACACCATGCCGTCCAGGACAGGACGGGGCAGGGGTTACCAGCTGTTGTGCTCGGTACTATGCCCACGACCAACGCCCGCACTGCACTGTGCTACCTAACCCCTACTTCAGGAACAACGTGGCATGGGGAGTCAAGTCCGGGTCGCTGTAGCCTCAGAATCAGTGTGTAGGACCAACTACTCCCTCTGGGCCTCGGCAATCCACTTCAGGGTCTCGGTAGCCTCAGGATTCACGCCCAGCGAGCCCCCCATGATGGCTCAGCCTTGGCACCAACTGAGCCTCGGCTTTTTACACTACCAGCACACAGTGACCGGCATGTCGTCCGCCATGCCCTGTGTCAAGCTATCACTGGAGATCCCACGTCGCACAGGATCGGGTATGACCGGCACATCGCTCTAGGGCATCAAGAACAAAGACCGCTCCGTTGACCATGCCACCACAGTGACAAGCTACAGGGCTCAGAAACGCCACCTCCACTCATAGGACACCGCGTAGCAAACGCATGTATCACCCCTGTCCCCCCTTCAACTATAAAAGGGAGAGATCAGGGCTGTTTCTAGGGGGACACGGATAGACTCAGACAGGCACAGACTCACTCATTCGCGCAAGCAACACTCTGTAACACACACGCTTCCCCGCTGCCTGAGATCAACATCTCAAGCAATTTACACCGCTCCATGTAGAGACCTAGGACTAGCTCCCTCTCTCGCCCTGCTTGTAACCCCCTACTACAAATACTTCAGTGCAAGGAATACAAGATCGATCTCTCAGACTAGACGTAGGGCACCTATTGCCTGAACTAGTATAAACCTTGTGTCTCTTTGCATCACCATCTAGGATTAGGGGCACGCAGTACATTTTCACTAGTTGGTTAAGGGATCGCCGGTCCAAAACACCGACAATTAGGTTGATCTTAACCATGTATCCCTAGATCCCCGTGTGGTTTAGTATTCGAAGTCGTGTAAGCTTTCATGTAATCCCTGATCTACATAATATGATCGCGTTTTCCCCTTGTCTGGTTCTAGCTTCGAATCTCGGGATGAGATTCTTTTTAAGGGGGTTGGTTGTAACACCCCTGGTGTTACGTGCTTACTTAGCACCGCGATTTAGGCCTAAGAAAATTTTCTAAAATGAGTTCCTCGGATTTTTTTTATTTAAAACGTACTTGCCATGGTAAGGGAATCGTGTGTGACTTAGTGTTGTGGACTCGAATCAACGCCAAGTTAAATTGATTGGTACCTAAAGATATTTAGGAATGTCTGATAACGATTCTAGAAAGTAAATGGCGAATGGTTTGTTATATTAGATTAAGCATAAGCGACTTTTATAAATAAAATAAAATCCATAAATAAATAGAATGATATATATAGCTTTCGAACCTAATTCAAATTTGAGCTTGTGTTGAAATTTTCCTATGCCAAGACGTCGCAAATTATCTAAATTAGCAAACCGTTAGAGATATATATATATAGGTATGTATACGTTACAATGATAACTCTAAAACAAAGAATTAGAAGAAAGGGCAAACGTACTCAGCGATGCTAGTAGCGATTGACTGTACACGTTGACCGACTGCTCATCTCTTGCTTGCAAAGCTGGTGATCTGGTCTAAATTTTTATTTGGAGCACGTGGTTCTTTCCTCCTGTCCTCGCCATGTCTTTTCGCGTTCTATGCGCGCGCAGGCGCGCAACTGACGGCCACGCTACACCTGACCACTCTGCCTTCGTTGTCTCGTCAAGCTGATAATCTTGCCGTGCGACCTTCGCTGCCTCTGCCTGCCTTGTCTTGTCGGCCTCTATAGACCCGCTGCTCGCCCTGTTCCTTTGCTCTTTCTTTTTCTTTACCGCACCCATCAAGATGAGCACCCTCAGCGGCCGGCCACCATGCGCACAAGCCTCAACAATGCCTCAGTAACTCCATGGCACCCATGTCGCCTAGGCGTTTCCCCGCGCACGCAAGCTCCACGACCTCACCTGCTCTCTCGCCCGGCTCCTCTCGCTGCTGCTGCCTCGCGCGAGCGCCCACCATCTTCCGCACCGGCCCGCCTGCCACCAGAGCCGGTGATGCACCCCGCTATTTCTTTTCTCGCGCCTCGTCCGCATCGGGCGCTGTGCACTGTGCACAGCTACCCTTCCATGCTCCCGTGTCGCCCCACCGAGCCCTGGTTCATGCTGGACCCGCTGCCCTGCCCCACGGCGCCTCCTCTGCTTCAGTTCATGCCGTGGCCAGGCAAGTCCGGTTGTAGCCGTGTGTCTCCCCGCGCCGCCCCGTCGCTCGGCTTCCCTATGTGCACGCGTACCTCCGTGGCCGCGCTGGAGCAGCAACCAGTGGCGCTGTCCGCCCGAGTTCCGCGCCGCGCTGCTACTCCTGTCCATGCTGAGACCGTCGTGTGCTGCGCCACCCATCGTTGTCGCCGGGTTACCCCCTCCTCGCCGTGTCTGGAGCCAACGCAGTGACCACGACCTCTGCCCGCACCACCGCCATGGCTACCCACACGTGTGGCCTATGCCCGTCGTTGCCCCAGCGCCACCGCGGTGCCTGCTTGGGCCTTCGCCGTGCTTCGCATGCTGCCGGGCTGCTACATCCTGTCCAGCATGCGTGGGGCCTAGCCATTGGGCGCGCCTTGTCCGCCCAGTGCCGAGGGGTCCGCCTGCGCCAGTCACCGTGCCCCGCAGTGGCACCGCCGCCGCTGCTGCTCGTCGTCAGTCGGTGTTCCCTGCCGTGCTCTATTTTTGTGGGAGAAGAAAAGGTGCGAAGGTTAAGAATCCAAGCCGAATTTTTGTACAGGGTTCTTATCACAAAATACGTGACCTGAGTAAATAGTGCTGATGTACTACGGGGTGATTTGCTAGAAGCTCAGGGACTAATTTGCAAATGTACCATGCCTCCTGTCTGTGTTGGGCTGGCCTGTGATCGCTGCCTGGGCTGCCTTGGCCACGTGGGCCGGCTAGTGGGCCGCTCACGTGCCAGCCAGGCTCGCCGTGCCGCTTGGCAGGCCTAGGCCATGCGGTGCGCCTGGGCCGCGCATCCACCGGGAAGTCGTTGGATTTGAGTATAGAAAAGTCATACTATAAAGGGAGACACTGTGCTTAAGCTAACATGTGCTACCAAGTGCTCAAACATACACATGCATCCTCATATTCACAGCCAAGACAGCCTAAACTTCACTCTTACCCTAGCTATCTTGACTCTGCCGCACTTAAG
Source organism: Miscanthus floridulus (assembly GCF_019320115.1). Lineage (NCBI taxonomy): Eukaryota > Viridiplantae > Streptophyta > Magnoliopsida > Poales > Poaceae > Miscanthus > Miscanthus floridulus. The sequence goes on along the minus strand of NC_089587.1, from coordinate 187,066,454 downwards.
CCGCGGCACTGCCGCGCCTTAAGTGATTGGGGCTGAGGGGGTATTTATACCCATCCTCTTCCTCCCCAACGACTATCGTCTTTCTTCTTGAAAGGATCTAGGATGTCGCCTAGAGGGGGGGGTGAATAGGCGTTTCTGAAAAATCAACACCTTTAAAAGCAGAAACGATTAGTAATAGAAGTTTCCAAAATGGAAACTCCAAATCAAAGTAATACAACCCCTCACAAGTTAGCCACAAAGTATATAAAAGATACTAGATAAACCTAGGGAGCCAAACAACGGCAACCAAAGAGTTGAATCAAAATGCACTAGTCAGTTAATGTCGGAAGTCCCGACAGTTTGGGTCAGAACTTCCGACGTGTCAGAAGTCCCGACGTTTAGGTCAGAACTTCCGACGTGTCAGAAGTCCTGACAGTTTGGGTCAGAACTTCCAACGCAAACTGTCAGCACTTCCGACCCCTACGGGAAATGAACTACAAGTGCTAAAATGAACTTTGTGATGCCGATAACTTACAAACCCACTTCCTAGTGGTAAGGTAAGGTGTTGGGTCACTCTCTTGATGTTGATAAGCCACCACTCCGTAGATCGAGGCCCAAACCCTAAGAAATAGCTAGAGAGAGGAAGATAACCAAATACATGTAAATTCGAGCAAATCACAACAACAACAAGCACGCGGGAGACAAGAATTTATCCTGATGTTCGGCAGCCCCACAAAGGAGCTCCTACGTCCTCGTTGTTGAGGTGACCACTTAGGTCGGAGTCTCTTCCACCTCCTTGCCTCACTCAAGGATACCACAAAGGTCACTTGAGTTTCTTCACTAGAAATCAAGAAATATACAAACTTTCCAGGGCTCTTCCACAAGATGGAAGCTCTTGGGCAACGCCTAGCCGGCTAGGGGGAAATCCCCAAGAGTAACAAATGCAAATCAAACCGGCTTGACGAAGAAATCAAGTGCTCAAGCTTGCTCAAAGTGTTTTTCTCACTCAATCCACTCCCTAATCACTCAAACCCTTTAGGAATTGAAGTTGGGAGCAAAGGAGTGAAGAGAGGGGAGCCTAGAATGCTTGGGGGCTGTTTTGGCCGAGTGTTCGTTGCAATGAAATGAGTGGGCAACGGTTAGAATGGAGAAGACAGGTATATATACTCCAAGGCAAAATCTAACCGTTCAGATCTACGTCGGGAGTTCCGACGCAGATCTCGGGACTTTCGACGTATGAAGAAAACACTGTTCATGCGAGGTCAAAGTCCACT